>NC_138878.1:42628010-42858602 GCF_965194805.1 Balaenoptera borealis
TACAGGGTTCTACAATCAAACCTCAGTCATGTTGCCAGTCCACAGATTTCTGCCATCAAACCTCAGTCAAGTTCCCAGGCCACAGATTTCCAGAATCAAACTTCAGTCATATTCCCAGGCCACACTTTTCCAGAATCACGCCTCAGTCATGTTCCCAGGCCACAGCGTTCCAGAATCAAACCAATGTCAAACTCCTAGGCCATGGGTTTCCACTACCAGGCCACAGTCATGTTTCCAGGGCACAGGGTTCTACAATCAAACCTCAGTCATGTTGCCAGTCCACAGGTTTCTGCCATCAAACCTCAGTCAAGTTCCCAGGCCAAAGATTTCCAATATCAAACCTCAGTCATATTCGCAGGACACATGGTTCCAGAATCAAACCTCAGTCATGTTTGCAGGACCCATGATTCTACAATCAGAACACAGTCATGTTCCCAGCACAAAGGTGTCCAGAATCAAACCTCAGTCATGTTCCCAGGGAACAGGGTTCCAGAAACAAACCTCAGTCATGTTGCCAAGCCACAGGTTTCCACCATCAAACCTCAGACATGTTCCCAGGCCACAGGGTTCCAGAATCAAACCGTTCTCATGTTCCCAGGACACAGGGTTCCAGAATCCACTGATGTCATGTTCCCAGGCCACAGGGTTCGAGAAACAATCCTCAGTTATTTTTGCAGGCTACAGGGTTCCAGAATAAAACCTCAGTCATGTTCCCAGTCCACAGGGTACCAAAACCAAGCCTCAGTCAGATTCCCAGGGCCCAGTATTCCACAATCTAAACAGATGTCATGTTCCCAGGCAACAGAATTCCAGAATCACGCTTCAGTCTTGTTCCTGGCCACAGGGTTCCAGAATCAAACCAATGTCAAATTCCCAGGCCATGGGTTTCAAGTATCAGGTCGCAGTCATGTTTCCAGGGCACAGGGTTCTACAATCAAACCTCAGTAATGTTGCCAGTCCACAGATTTCTGCCATCAAACCTCAGTCAAGTTCCCAGGCCACAGATTTCCAGAATCAAACCTCAGTCATATTCCCAGGCCACACTTTTCCAGAATCACGCCTCAGTCATGTTACCAGGCCACCGGGTTCCAGAAACAATCCTCAGTTATATTCCCAGGCTACAGGGTTCCAGAATAAAACCTCAGTCATGTTCCCAGTCCACAGGGTTCCAGAATCAAACCAATGTCAATTTCTCAGGCCATGCGTTTCAAGTATCAGGTCACAGTCATGTTTCCAGAGCACAGGGTTCAACAGTCAAACCTCAGTAATGTTGCCAGTCCACAGATTTCTGCCATCAAACCTCAGTCAAGTTCCCAGGCCACAGATTTCCAGAATCAAACCTCAGTCATATTCCCAGGCCACAGTTTTCCAGAATCACGCCTCAGTCATGTTCCCTGGCCACAGGGATCCAGAATCAAACCTCAGTCATGTTGCCAGGCCATAGGGTACCACCATCAAACCTCAGTCATATTCCCAGACCACAGGTTTCCACAATCAAACCGATTTCATGTTCCCAGGCAACAGGGTACCAGAATCCAAAGTGATGTCATGTTCCCAGGCCCCAGGATTCCTCAATCTAACATCAGTCATGTTCACAGGCCAATGGTTTCCAAAATCAAACCACAGTCATATTCCCAGGCCACATGGTTCCAGAATCAAACCTCAGTCATGTTCCCAGTCCACAGGATTCCAGAACCAAGCTTTCAGTCAGGTTCCCAGGGCACAGTATTCCATAATCTAAACAGATGTCATGTTCCCAGGCCGCAGGATTCCAGAATCACGCCTCAGTCATGTTCCCAGGCCACAGGGTTCCAGAATCAAACCAATGTCAAATTCCTAGGCCATGGGTTTCCAGTACCAAGCCACAGTCATGTTTCCTGGGCACAGGATTCCAGAATCTCGCCTCAGTCATGTTCCCTGGCCACAGGGTTCCAGAATCAAAGCAATGTCAAGTTCCCAAGCCATGGGTTTCAAGTATCAGGTCGCAGTCATGTTTCCAGGGCACAGGGTTCTACAATCAAACCTCAGTCATGTTGCCAGTCCACAGGTTTCTGCCATCAAACCTCAGTCAAGTTCCCAGGCCACAGATTTCCAGAATCAAAGCTCAGTCATATTCCCAGGACACATGGTTCCAGAATCAAACCTCAGTCATGTTCACAGGCCACAGGATTCCACAATCAAACCACAGTCATGTTCCCAGGAGAAAGGTGTCCAGAAGCAAACCTCAGTCATGTTCCCAGGGAACAGGGTTCCAGAAACAAACCTCAGTCATGTTGCCAGGCCACAGGTTTCCACCATCAAACCTCAGACATATTCCCAAGCCACAGGGTTCCAGAATCAAACCGTTCTCATGTTCCCAGGCCACAGGGTTACAGAATCCACTGATGACATGTTCCTCGGCCAGAGGGTTCCAGAATCCACTGATGTCATGTTCCCAGGCCACAGGATTCCAGAATAAAACCTCAATCAAGTTCCCTGTCCACAGGGTTCCAGAACCAAGCCTCAGTCAGGTTCCCAGGGCCCAGAATTCCACAATCTAAACATATCTCATGTTCCCAGGGCACTGCATTCCAGAATCACGCCTCAGTCTTGTTCCTGGCCACAGGGTTCCAGAATCAAACCAATGTCAAGTTCCCAGGCCATGGGTTTCAAGTATCAGGTCTCAGTCATGTTTCCAGGGTACAGGGTTCTACAATCAAACCTCAGTCATATTGCCAGTCCACAGATTTCTGCCATCAAACCTCAGTCAAGTTCCCAAGCCACAGACTTCCAGAATCAAACTTCAGTCATATTCCCAGGCCACACTTTTCCAGAATCACGCCTCAGTCATGTTTCCAGGCCACAGCGTTCCAGAATCAAACCAATGTCAAACTCCTAGGCCATGGGTTTCCACTACCAGGCCACAGTCATGTTGCCAGTCCACAGGTTTCTGCCATCAAACCTCAGTCAAGTTCCCAGGCCAAAGATTTCCAATATCAAACCTCAGTCATATTCGCAGGACACATGGTTCCAGAATCAAACCTCAGTCATGTTTGCAGGACCCATGATTCTACAATCAGAACACAGTCATGTTCCCAGCACAAAGGTGTCCAGAATCAAACCTCAGTCATGTTCCCAGGGAACAGGGTTCCAGAAACAAACCTCAGTCATGTTGCCAAGCCACAGGTTTCCACCATCAAACCTCAGACATGTTCCCAGGCCACAGGGTTGCAGAATCAAACCGTTCTCATGTTCCCAGGCCACAGGGTTCCAGAAACCACTGATGTCATGTTCCCAGGCCACAGGGTACCAAAACCAAGCCTCAGTGAGGTTCCCAGGGCCCAGTATTCCACAATCTAAACAGATGTCATGTTCCCAGGCAACAGGATTCCAGAATCACGCCTCAGTCTTTTTCCTGGCCACAGGGTTCCAGAATCAAACCAATGTCAAATTCCCAGGCCATGGGTTTCAAGTATCAGGTCGCAGTCATGTTTCCAGGGCACAGGGTTCTACAATCAAACCTCAGTCATGTTGCCAGTCCACAGATTTCTGCCATCAAACCTCAGTCAAGTTCCCAGGCCACAGATTTCCAGAATCAAACCTCAGTCATATTCCCAGGCCACACTTTTCCAGAATCACGCCTCAGTCATGTTACCAGGCCACCGGGTTCCAGAAACAATCCTCAGTTATATTCCCAGGCTACAGGGTTCCAGAATAAAACCTCAGTCATGTTCCCAGTCCACAGGGTTCCAGAATCAAACCAATGTCAATTTCCCAGGCCATGCGTTTCAAGTATCAGGTCGCAGTCATGTTTCCAGAGCACAGGGTTCAACAATCAAACCTCAGTAATGTTGCCAGTCCACAGATTTCTGCCATCAAACCTCAGTCAAGTTCCCAGGCCACAGATTTCCAGAATCAAACCTCAGTCATATTCCCAGGCCACAGTTTTCCAGAATCACGCCTCAGTCATGTTCCCTGGCCACAGGGATCCAGAATCAAACCTCAGTCATGTTGCCAGGCCATAGGATACCACCATCAAACCTCAGTCATATTCCCAGACCACAGGTTTCCACAATCAAACCGATTTCATGTTCCCAGGCAACAGGGTACCAGAATCCAAAGTGATGTCATGTTCCCAGGCCCCAGGATTCCTCAATCTAACATCAGTCATGTTCACAGGCCAATGGTTTCCAAAATCAAACCACAGTCATATTCCCAGGCAACATGGTTCGAGAATCAAACCTCAGTCATGTTCCCAGTCCACAGGATTCCAGAACCAAGCTTTCAGTCAGGTTCCCAGGGCACAGTATTCCATAATCTAAACAGATGTCATGTTCCCAGGCCGCAGGATTCCAGAATCACGCCTCAGTCATGTTCCCAGGCCACAGGGTTCCAGAATCAAACCAATGTCAAATTCCTAGGCCATGGGTTTCCAGTACCAAGCCACAGTCATGTTTCCTGGGCACAGGATTCCAGAATCTCGCCTCAGTCATGTTCCCTGGCCACAGGGTTCCAGAATCAAACCAATGTCAAGTTCCCAAGCCATGGGTTTCAAGTATCAGGTCGCAGTCATGTTTCCAGGGCACAGGGTTCTACAATCAAACCTCAGTCATGTTGCCAGTCCACAGGTTTCTGCCATCAAACCTCAGTCAAGTTCCCAGGCCACAGATTTCCAGAATCAAAGCTCAGTCATATTCCCATGACACATGGTTCCAGAATCAAACCTCAGTCATGTTCGCAGGCCACAGGATTCCACAATCAAACCACAGTCATGTTCCCAGGAGAAAGGTGTCCAGAAGCAAACCTCAGTCATGTTCCCAGGGAACAGGGTTCCAGAAACAAACCTCAGTCATGTTGCCAGGCCACAGGTTTCCACCATCAAACCTCAGACATATTCCCAAGCCACAGGGTTCCAGAATCAAACCATTCTCATGTTCCCAGGCCACAGGGTTCCAGAATCCACTGATGACATGTTCCCCGGCCACAGGGTTCCAGAATCCACTGATGTCATGTTCCCAGGCCACAGGATTCCAGAATAAAACCTCAGTCAAGTTCCCTGTCCACAGGGTTCCAGAACCAAGCCTCAGTCAGGTTCCCAGGGCCCAGTATTCCACAATCTAAACAGATGTCATGTTCCCAGGGCACAGCATTCCAGAATCACGCCTCAGTCTTGTTCCTGGCCACAGGGTTCCAGAATCAAACCAATGTCAAGTTCCCAGGCCATGGGTTTCAAGTATCAGGTCTCAGTCATGTTTCCAGGGTACAGGGTTCTACAATCAAACCTCAGTCATGTTGCCAGTCCACAGATTTCTGCCATCAAACCTCAGTCAAGTTCCCAGGCCACAGATTTCCAGAATCAAACTTCAGTCATATTCCCAGGCCACACTTTTCCAGAATCACGCCTCAGTCATGTTCCCAGGCCACAGCGTTCCAGAATCAAACCAATGTCAAACTCCTAGGCCATGGGTTTCCACTACCAGGCCACAGTCATGTTTCCAGGGCACAGGGTTCTACAATCAAACCTCAGTCATGTTGCCAGTCCACAGGTTTCTGCCATCAAACCTCAGTCAAGTTCCCAGGCCAAAGATTTCCAATATCAAACCTCAGTCATATTCGCAGGACACATGGTTCCAGAATCAAACCTCAGTCATGTTTGCAGGACCCATGATTCTACAATCAGAACACAGTCATGTTCCCAGCACAAAGGTGTCCAGAATCAAACCTCAGTCATGTTCCCAGGGAACAGGGTTCCAGAAACAAACCTCAGTCATGTTGCCAAGCCACAGGTTTCCACCATCAAACCTCAGACATGTTCCCAGGCCACAGGGTTCCAGAATCAAACCGTTCTCATGTTCCCAGGCCACAGGGTTCCAGAATCCACTGATGTCATGTTCCCAGGCCACAGGGTTCGAGAAACAATCCTCAGTTATTTTTGCAGGCTACAGGGTTCCAGAATAAAACCTCAGTCATGTTCCCAGTCCACAGGGTACCAAAACCAAGCCTCAGTCAGATTCCCAGGGCCCAGTATTCCACAATCTAAACAGATGTCATGTTCCCAGGCAACAGAATTCCAGAATCACGCTTCAGTCTTGTTCCTGGCCACAGGGTTCCAGAATCAAACCAATGTCAAATTCCCAGGCCATGGGTTTCAAGTATCAGGTCGCAGTCATGTTTCCAGGGCACAGGGTTCTACAATCAAAGCTCAGTCATGTTGCCAGTCCACAGATTTCTGCCATCAAACCTCAGTCAAGTTCCCAGGCCACAGATTTCCAGAATCAAACCTCAGTCATATTCCCAGGCCACACTTTTCCAGAATCACGCCTCAGTCATGTTACCAGGCCACCGGGTTCCAGAAACAATCCTCAGTTATATTCCCAGGCTACAGGGTTCCAGAATAAAACCTCAGTCATGTTCCCAGTCCACAGGGTTCCAGAATCAAACCAATGTCAATTTCTCAGGCCATGCGTTTCAAGTATCAGGTCACAGTCATGTTTCCAGAGCACAGGGTTCAACAGTCAAACCTCAGTAATGTTGCCAGTCCACAGATTTCTGCCATCAAACCTCAGTCAAGTTCCCAGGCCACAGATTTCCAGAATCAAACCTCAGTCATATTCCCAGGCCACAGTTTTCCAGAATCACGCCTCAGTCATGTTCCCTGGCCACAGGGATCCAGAATCAAACCTCAGTCATGTTGCCAGGCCATAGGGTACCACCATCAAACCTCAGTCATATTCCCAGACCACAGGTTTCCACAATCAAACCGATTTCATGTTCCCAGGCAACAGGGTACCGGAATCCAAAGTGATGTCATGTTCCCAGGCCCCAGGATTCCTCAATCTAACATCAGTCATGTTCACAGGCCAATGGTTTCCAAAATCAAACCACAGTCATATTCCCAGGCCACATGGTTCCAGAATCAAACCTCAGTCATGTTCCCAGTCCACAGGATTCCAGAACCAAGCTTTCAGTCAGGTTCCCAGGGCACAGTATTCCATAATCTAAACAGATGTCATGTTCCCAGGCCGCAGGATTCCAGAATCACGCCTCAGTCATGTTCCCAGGCCACAGGGTTCCAGAATCAAACCAATGTCAAATTCCTAGGCCATGGGTTTCCAGTACCAAGCCACAGTCATGTTTCCTGGGCACAGGATTCCAGAATCTCGCCTCAGTCATGTTCCCTGGCCACAGGGTTCCAGAATCAAACCAATGTCAAGTTCCCAAGCCATGGGTTTCAAGTATCAGGTCGCAGTCATGTTTCCAGGGCACAGGGTTCTACAATCAAACCTCAGTCATGTTGCCAGTCCACAGGTTTCTGCCATCAAACCTCAGTCAAGTTCCCAGGCCACAGATTTCCAGAATCAAAGCTCAGTCATATTCCCAGGACACATGGTTCCAGAATCAAACCTCAGTCATGTTCGCAGGCCACAGGATTCCACAATCAAACCACAGTCATGTTCCCAGGAGAAAGGTGTCCAGAAGCAAACCTCAGTCATGTTCCCAGGGAACAGGGTTCCAGAAACAAACCTCAGTCATGTTGCCAGGCCACAGGTTTCCACCATCAAACCTCAGACATATTCCCAAGCCACAGGGTTCCAGAATCAAACCGTTCTCATGTTCCCAGGCCACAGGGTTACAGAATCCACTGATGACATGTTCCTCGGCCAGAGGGTTCCAGAATCCACTGATGTCATGTTCCCAGGCCACAGGATTCCAGAATAAAACCTCAATCAAGTTCCCTGTCCACAGGGTTCCAGAACCAAGCCTCAGTCAGGTTCCCAGGGCCCAGAATTCCACAATCTAAACATATCTCATGTTCCCAGGGCACTGCATTCCAGAATCACGCCTCAGTCTTGTTCCTGGCCACAGGGTTCCAGAATCAAACCAATGTCAAGTTCCCAGGCCATGGGTTTCAAGTATCAGGTCTCAGTCATGTTTCCAGGGTACAGGGTTCGACAATCAAACCTCAGTCATATTGCCAGTCCACAGATTTCTGCCATCAAACCTCAGTCAAGTTCCCAGGCCACAGACTTCCAGAATCAAACTTCAGTCATATTCCCAGGCCACACTTTTCCAGAATCACGCCTCAGTCATGTTTCCAGGCCACAGCGTTCCAGAATCAAACCAATGTCAAACTCCTAGGCCATGGGTTTCCACTACCAGGCCACAGTCATGTTGCCAGTCCACAGGTTTCTGCCATCAAACCTCAGTCAAGTTCCCAGGCCAAAGATTTCCAATATCAAACCTCAGTCATATTCGCAGGACACATGGTTCCAGAATCAAACCTCAGTCATGTTTGCAGGACCCATGATTCTACAATCAGAACACAGTCATGTTCCCAGCACAAAGGTGTCCAGAATCAAACCTCAGTCATGTTCCCAGGGAACAGGGTTCCAGAAACAAACCTCAGTCATGTTGCCAAGCCACAGGTTTCCACCATCAAACCTCAGACATGTTCCCAGGCCACAGGGTTGCAGAATCAAACCGTTCTCATGTTCCCAGGCCACAGGGTTCCAGAAACCACTGATGTCATGTTCCCAGGCCACAGGGTACCAAAACCAAGCCTCAGTGAGGTTCCCAGGGCCCAGTATTCCACAATCTAAACAGATGTCATGTTCCCAGGCAACAGGATTCCAGAATCACGCCTCAGTCTTTTTCCTGGCCACAGGGTTCCAGAATCAAACCAATGTCAAATTCCCAGGCCATGGGTTTCAAGTATCAGGTCGCAGTCATGTTTCCAGGGCACAGGGTTCTACAATCAAACCTCAGTAATGTTGCCAGTCCACAGATTTCTGCCATCAAACCTCAGTCAAGTTCCCAGGCCACAGATTTCCAGAATCAAACCTCAGTCATATTCCCAGGCCACACTTTTCCAGAATCACGCCTCAGTCATGTTACCAGGCCACCGGGTTCCAGAAACAATCCTCAGTTATATTCCCAGGCTACAGGGTTCCAGAATAAAACCTCAGTCATGTTCCCAGTCCACAGGGTTCCAGAATCAAACCAATGTCAATTTCCCAGGCCATGCGTTTCAAGTATCAGGTCGCAGTCATGTTTCCAGAGCACAGGGTTCAACAATCAAACCTCAGTAATGTTGCCAGTCCACAGATTTCTGCCATCAAACCTCAGTCAAGTTCCAAGGCCACAGATTTCCAGAATCAAACCTCAGTCATATTCCCAGGCCATAGTTTTCCAGAATCACGCCTCAGTCATGTTCCCTGGCCACAGGGATCCAGAATCAAACCTCAGTCATGTTGCCAGGCCATAGGATACCACCATCAAACCTCAGTCATATTCCCAGACCACAGGTTTCCACAATCAAACCGATTTCATGTTCCCAGGCAACAGGGTACCAGAATCCAAAGTGATGTCATGTTCCCAGGCCCCAGGATTCCTCAATCTAACATCAGTCATGTTCACAGGCCAATGGTTTCCAAAATCAAACCACAGTCATATTCCCAGGCAACATGGTTCGAGAATCAAACCTCAGTCATGTTCCCAGTCCACAGGATTCCAGAACCAAGCTTTCAGTCAGGTTCCCAGGGCACAGTATTCCATAATCTAAACAGATGTCATGTTCCCAGGCCGCAGGATTCCAGAATCACGCCTCAGTCATGTTCCCAGGCCACAGGGTTCCAGAATCAAACCAATGTCAAATTCCTAGGCCATGGGTTTCCAGTACCAAGCCACAGTCATGTTTCCTGGGCACAGGATTCCAGAATCTCGCCTCAGTCATGTTCCCTGGCCACAGGGTTCCAGAATCAAACCAATGTCAAGTTCCCAAGCCATGGGTTTCAAGTATCAGGTCGCAGTCATGTTTCCAGGGCACAGGGTTCTACAATCAAACCTCAGTCATGTTGCCAGTCCACAGGTTTCTGCCATCAAACCTCAGTCAAGTTCCCAGGCCACAGATTTCCAGAATCAAAGCTCAGTCATATTCCCATGACACATGGTTCCAGAATCAAACCTCAGTCATGTTCGCAGGCCACAGGATTCCACAATCAAACCACAGTCATGTTCCCAGGAGAAAGGTGTCCAGAAGCAAACCTCAGTCATGTTCCCAGGGAACAGGGTTCCAGAAACAAACCTCAGTCATGTTGCCAGGCCACAGGTTTCCTCCATCAAACCTCAGACATATTCCCAAGCCACAGGGTTCCAGAATCAAACCATTCTCATGTTCCCAGGCCACAGGGTTCCAGAATCCACTGATGACATGTTCCCCGGCCACAGGGTTCCAGAATCCACTGATGTCATGTTCCCAGGCCACAGGATTCCAGAATAAAACCTCAGTCAAGTTCCCTGTCCACAGGGTTCCAGAACCAAGCCTCAGTCAGGTTCCCAGGGCCCAGTATTCCACAATCTAAACAGATGTCATGTTCCCAGGGCACAGCATTCCAGAATCACGCCTCAGTCTTGTTCCTGGCCACAGGGTTCCAGAATCAAACCAATGTCAAGTTCCCAGGCCATGGGTTTCAAGTATCAGGTCTCAGTCATGTTTCCAGAGCACAGGGTTCAACAATCAAACCTCAGTAATGTTGCCAGTCCACAGGTTTCTGCCATCAAACCTCAGTCAAGTTCCCAGGCCAAAGATTTCCAATATCAAACCTCAGTCATATTCGCAGGACACATGGTTCCAGAATCAAACCTCAGTCATGTTTGCAGGACCCATGATTCTACAATCAGAACACAGTCATGTTCCCAGCACAAAGGTGTCCAGAATCAAACCTCAGTCATGTTCCCAGGGAACAGGGTTCCAGAAACAAACCTCAGTCATGTTGCCAAGCCACAGGTTTCCACCATCAAACCTCAGACATGTTCCCAGGCCACAGGGTTCCAGAATCAAACCGTTCTCATGTTCCCAGGCCACAGGGTTCCAGAATCCACTGATGTCATGTTCCCAGGCCACAGGGTTCGAGAAACAATCCTCAGTTATTTTTGCAGGCTACAGGGTTCCAGAATAAAACCTCAGTCATGTTCCCAGTCCACAGGGTACCAAAACCAAGCCTCAGTCAGATTCCCAGGGCCCAGTATTCCACAATCTAAACAGATGTCATGTTCCCAGGCAACAGAATTCCAGAATCACGCCTCAGTCTTGTTCCTGGCCACAGGGTTCCAGAATCAAACCAATGTCAAATTCCCAGGCCATGGGTTTCAAGTATCAGGTCGCAGTCATGTTTCCAGGGCACAGGGTTCTACAATCAAAGCTCAGTCATGTTGCCAGTCCACAGATTTCTGCCATCAAACCTCAGTCAAGTTCCCAGGCCACAGATTTCCAGAATCAAACCTCAGTCATATTCCCAGGCCACACTTTTCCAGAATCACGCCTCAGTCATGTTCCCAGGCCACAGGGTTCCAGCAACAATCCTCAGTTATATTCCCAGGCTACAGGGTTCCAGAATAAAACCTCAGTCATGTTCCCAGTCCACAGGGTTCCAGAATCAAACCAATGTCAATTTCCCAGGCCATGCGTTTCAAGTATCAGGTCTCAGTCATGTTTCCATAGCACAGGGTTCTACAATCAAACCTAAGTAATGTTGCCAGTCCACAGATTTCTGCCATCAAACCTCAGTCAAGTTCCCAGGCCACAGATTTCCAGAGTCAAACCTCAGTCATATTCCCAGGCCACAGTTTTCCAGAATCACGCCTCAGTCATGTTCCCTGGCCCCAGGGAGCCAGAATCAAACCTCAGTCATGTTGCCAGGCCATAGGATACCACCATCAAACCTCAGTCATATTCCCAGACCACAGGTTTCCACAATCAAACCGATTTCATGTTCCCAGGCAACAGGGTACCAGAATCCAAAGTGATGTCATGTTCCCAGGCCCCAGGATTCCTCAATCTAACATCAGTCATGTTCACAGGCCAATGGTTTCCAAAATCAAACCACAGTCATATTCCCAGGCCACATGGTTCCAGAATCAAACCTCAGTCATGTTCCCAGTCCACAGGATTCCAGAACCAAGCTTTCAGTCAGGTTCCCAGGGCACAGTATTCCATAATCTAAACAGATGTCATGTTCCCAGGCCGCAGGATTCCAGAATCACGCCTCAGTCATGTTCCCAGGCCACAGGGTTCCAGAATCAAACCAATGTCAAATTCCTAGGCCATGGGTTTCCAGTACCAAGCCACAGTCATGTTTCCTGGGCACAGGATTCCAGAATCTCGCCTCAGTCATGTTCCCTGGCCACAGGGTTAAAGAATCAAACCAATGTCAAGTTCCCAAGCCATGGGTTTCAAGTATCAGGTCGCAGTCATGTTTCCAGGGTACAGGGTTCTACAATCAAACCTCAGTCATGTTGCCAGTCCACAGGTTTCTGCCATCAAACCTCAGTCAAGTTCCCAGGCCACAGATTTCCAGAATCAAAGCTCAGTCATATTCCCATGACACATGGTTCCAGAATCAAACCTCAGTCATGTTCGCAGGCCACAGGATTCCACAATCAAACCACAGTCATGTTCCCAGGAGAAAGGTGTCCAGAAGCAAACCTCAGTCATGTTCCCAGGGAACAGGGTTCCAGAAACAAACCTCAGTCATGTTGCCAGGCCACAGGTTTCCACCATCAAACCTCAGACATATTCCCAAGCCACAGGGTTCCAGAATCAAACCGTTCTCATGTTCCCATGCCACAGGGTTCCAGAATCCACTGATGACATGTTCCTCGGCCAGAGGGTTCCAGAATCCACTGATGTCATGTTCCCAGGCCACAGGATTCCAGAATAAAACCTCAATAAAGTTCCCTGTCCACAGGGTTCCAGAACCAAGCCTCAGTCAGGTTCCCAGGGCCCAGAATTCCACAATCTAAACATATCTCATGTTCCCAGGGCACTGCATTCCAGAATCACGCCTCAGTCTTGTTCCTGGCCACAGGGTTCCAGAATCAAACCAATGTCAAGTTCCCAGGCCATGGGTTTCAAGTATCAGGTCTCAGTCATGTTTCCAGGGTACAGGGTTCTACAATCAAACCTCAGTCATATTGCCAGTCCACAGATTTCTGCCATCAAACCTCAGTCAAGTTCCCAGGCCACAGATTTCCAGAATCAAACTTCAGTCATATTCCCAGGCCACACTTTTCCAGAATCACGCCTCAGTCATGTTCCCAGGCCACAGCGTTCCAGAATCAAACCAATGTCAAACTCCTAGGCCATGGGTTTCCACTACCAGGCCACAGTCATGTTTCCAGGGCACAGGGTTCTACAATCAAACCTCAGTCATGTTGCCAGTCCACAGGTTTCTGCCATCAAACCTCAGTCAAGTTCCCAGGCCAAAGATTTCCAATATCAAACCTCAGTCATATTCGCAGGACACATGGTTCCAGAATCAAACCTCAGTCATGTTTGCAGGACCCATGATTCTACAATCAGAACACAGTCATGTTCCCAGCACAAAGGTGTCCAGAATCAAACCTCAGTCATGTTCCCAGGGAACAGGGTTCCAGAAACAAACCTCAGTCATGTTGCCAAGCCACAGGTTTCCACCATCAAACCTCAGACATGTTCCCAGGCCACAGGGTTCCAGAATCAAACCGTTCTCATGTTCCCAGGCCACAGGGTTCCAGAAACCACTGATGTCATGTTCCCAGGCCACAGGGTTCGAGAAACAATCCTCAGTTATTTTCGCAGGCTACAGGGTTCCAGAATAAAACCTCAGTCATGTTCCCAGTCCACAGGGTACCAAAACCAAGCCTCAGTCAGATTCCCAGGGCCTAGTATTCCACAATCTAAACAGATGTCATGTTCCCAGGCAACAGGATTCCAGAATCACGCCTCAGTCTTGTTCCTGGCCACAGGGTTCCAGAATCAAACCAATGTCAAATTCCCAGGCCATGGGTTTCAAGTATCAGGTCGCAGTCATGTTTCCAGGGCACAGGGTTCTACAATCAAACCTCAGTAATGTTGCCAGTCCACAGATTTCTGCCATCAAACCTCAGTCAAGTTCCCAGGCCACAGATTTCCAGAATCAAACCTCAGTCATATTCCCAGGCCACACTTTTCCAGAATCACGCCTCAGTCATGTTACCAGGCCACCGGGTTCCAGAAACAATCCTCAGTTATATTCCCAGGCTACAGGGTTCCAGAATAAAACCTCAGTCATGTTCCCAGTCCACAGGGTTCCAGAATCAAACCAATGTCAATTTCCCAGGCCATGCGTTTCAAGTATCAGGTCGCAGTCATGTTTCCAGAGCACAGGGTTCAACAATCAAACCTCAGTAATGTTGCCAGTCCACAGATTTCTGCCATCAAACCTCAGTCAAGTTCCCAGGCCACAGATTTCCAGAATCAAACCTCAGTCATATTCCCAGGCCACAGTTTTCCAGAATCACGCCTCAGTCATGTTCCCTGGCCACAGGGATCCAGAATCAAACCTCAGTCATGTTGCCAGGCCATAGGATACCACCATCAAACCTCAGTCATATTCCCAGACCACAGGTTTCCACAATCAAACCGATTTCATGTTCCCAGGCAACAGGGTACCAGAATCCAAAGTGATGTCATGTTCCCAGGCCCCAGGATTCCTCAATCTAACATCAGTCATGTTCACAGGCCAATGGTTTCCAAAATCAAACCACAGTCATATTCCCAGGCAACATGGTTCGAGAATCAAACCTCAGTCATGTTCCCAGTCCACAGGATTCCAGAACCAAGCTTTCAGTCAGGTTCCCAGGGCACAGTATTCCATAATCTAAACAGATGTCATGTTCCCAGGCCGCAGGATTCCAGAATCACGCCTCAGTCATGTTCCCAGGCCACAGGGTTCCAGAATCAAACCAATGTCAAATTCCTAGGCCATGGGTTTCCAGTACCAAGCCACAGTCATGTTTCCTGGGCACAGGATTCCAGAATCTCGCCTCAGTCATGTTCCCTGGCCACAGGGTTCCAGAATCAAACCAATGTCAAGTTCCCAAGCCATGGGTTTCAAGTATCAGGTCGCAGTCATGTTTCCAGGGCACAGGGTTCTACAATCAAACCTCAGTCATGTTGCCAGTCCACAGGTTTCTGCCATCAAACCTCAGTCAAGTTCCCAGGCCACAGATTTCCAGAATCAAAGCTCAGTCATATTCCCATGACACATGGTTCCAGAATCAAACCTCAGTCATGTTCGCAGGCCACAGGATTCCACAATCAAACCACAGTCATGTTCCCAGGAGAAAGGTGTCCAGAAGCAAACCTCAGTCATGTTCCCAGGGAACAGGGTTCCAGAAACAAACCTCAGTCATGTTGCCAGGCCACAGGTTTCCTCCATCAAACCTCAGACATATTCCCAAGCCACAGGGTTCCAGAATCAAACCATTCTCATGTTCCCAGGCCACAGGGTTCCAGAATCCACTGATGACATGTTCCCCGGCCACAGGGTTCCAGAATCCACTGATGTCATGTTCCCAGGCCACAGGATTCCAGAATAAAACCTCAGTCAAGTTCCCTGTCCACAGGGTTCCAGAACCAAGCCTCAGTCAGGTTCCCAGGGCCCAGTATTCCACAATCTAAACAGATGTCATGTTCCCAGGGCACAGCATTCCAGAATCACGCTTCAGTCTTGTTCCTGGCCACAGGGTTCCAGAATCAAACCAATGTCAAGTTCCCAGGCCATGGGTTTCAAGTATCAGGTCTCAGTCATGTTTCCAGAGCACAGGGTTCAACAATCAATCCTCAGTCATGTTGCCAGTCCACAGGTTTCTGCCATCAAACCTCAGTCAAGTTCCCAGGCCAAAGATTTCCAATATCAAACCTCAGTCATATTCGCAGGACACATGGTTCCAGAATCAAACCTCAGTCATGTTTGCAGGACCCATGATTCTACAATCAGAACACAGTCATGTTCCCAGCACAAAGGTGTCCAGAATCAAACCTCAGTCATGTTCCCAGGGAACAGGGTTCCAGAAACAAACCTCAGTCATGTTGCCAAGCCACAGGTTTCCACCATCAAACCTCAGACATGTTCCCAGGCCACAGGGTTCCAGAATCAAACCGTTCTCATGTTCCCAGGCCACAGGGTTCCAGAATCCACTGATGTCATGTTCCCAGGCCACAGGGTTCGAGAAACAATCCTCAGTTATTTTTGCAGGCTACAGGGTTCCAGAATAAAACCTCAGTCATGTTCCCAGTCCACAGGGTACCAAAACCAAGCCTCAGTCAGATTCCCAGGGCCCAGTATTCCACAATCTAAACAGATGTCATGTTCCCAGGCAACAGAATTCCAGAATCACGCCTCAGTCTTGTTCCTGGCCACAGGGTTCCAGAATCAAACCAATGTCAAATTCCCAGGCCATGGGTTTCAAGTATCAGGTCGCAGTCATGTTTCCAGGGCACAGGGTTCTACAATCAAAGCTCAGTCATGTTGCCAGTCCACAGATTTCTGCCATCAAACCTCAGTCAAGTTCCCAGGCCACAGATTTCCAGAATCAAACCTCAGTCATATTCCCAGGCCACACTTTTCCAGAATCACGCCTCAGTCATGTTCCCAGGCCACAGGGTTCCAGCAACAATCCTCAGTTATATTCCCAGGCTACAGGGTTCCAGAATAAAACCTCAGTCATGTTCCCAGTCCACAGGGTTCCAGAATCAAACCAATGTCAATTTCCCAGGCCATGCGTTTCAAGTATCAGGTCTCAGTCATGTTTCCATAGCACAGGGTTCTACAATCAAACCTAAGTAATGTTGCCAGTCCACAGATTTCTGCCATCAAACCTCAGTCAAGTTCCCAGGCCACAGATTTCCAGAGTCAAACCTCAGTCATATTCCCAGGCCACAGTTTTCCAGAATCACGCCTCAGTCATGTTCCCTGGCCCCAGGGAGCCAGAATCAAACCTCAGTCATGTTGCCAGGCCATAGGATACCACCATCAAACCTCAGTCATATTCCCAGACCACAGGTTTCCACAATCAAACCGATTTCATGTTCCCAGGCAACAGGGTACCAGAATCCAAAGTGATGTCATGTTCCCAGGCCCCAGGATTCCTCAATCTAACATCAGTCATGTTCACAGGCCAATGGTTTCCAAAATCAAACCACAGTCATATTCCCAGGCCACATGGTTCCAGAATCAAACCTCAGTCATGTTCCCAGTCCACAGGATTCCAGAACCAAGCTTTCAGTCAGGTTCCCAGGGCACAGTATTCCATAATCTAAACAGATGTCATGTTCCCAGGCCGCAGGATTCCAGAATCACGCCTCAGTCATGTTCCCAGGCCACAGGGTTCCAGAATCAAACCAATGTCAAATTCCTAGGCCATGGGTTTCCAGTACCAAGCCACAGTCATGTTTCCTGGGCACAGGATTCCAGAATCTCGCCTCAGTCATGTTCCCTGGCCACAGGGTTCCAGAATCAAACCAATGTCAAGTTCCCAAGCCATGGGTTTCAAGTATCAGGTCGCAGTCATGTTTCCAGGGCACAGGGTTCTACAATCAAACCTCAGTCATGTTGCCAGTCCACAGGTTTCTGCCATCAAACCTCAGTCAAGTTCCCAGGCCACAGATTTCCAGAATCAAAGCTCAGTCATATTCCCATGACACATGGTTCCAGAATCAAACCTCAGTCATGTTCGCAGGCCACAGGATTCCACAATCAAACCACAGTCATGTTCCCAGGAGAAAGGTGTCCAGAAGCAAACCTCAGTCATGTTCCCAGGGAACAGGGTTCCAGAAACAAACCTCAGTCATGTTGCCAGGCCACAGGTTTCCACCATCAAACCTCAGACATATTCCCAAGCCACAGGGTTCCAGAATCAAACCGTTCTCATGTTCCCATGCCACAGGGTTCCAGAATCCACTGATGACATGTTCCTCGGCCAGAGGGTTCCAGAATCCACTGATGTCATGTTCCCAGGCCACAGGATTCCAGAATAAAACCTCAATAAAGTTCCCTGTCCACAGGGTTCCAGAACCAAGCCTCAGTCAGGTTCCCAGGGCCCAGAATTCCACAATCTAAACATATCTCATGTTCCCAGGGCACTGCATTCCAGAATCACGCCTCAGTCTTGTTCCTGGCCACAGGGTTCCAGAATCAAACCAATGTCAAGTTCCCAGGCCATGGGTTTCAAGTATCAGGTCTCAGTCATGTTTCCAGGGTACAGGGTTCTACAATCAAACCTCAGTCATATTGCCAGTCCACAGATTTCTGCCATCAAACCTCAGTCAAGTTCCCAGGCCACAGATTTCCAGAATCAAACTTCAGTCATATTCCCAGGCCACACTTTTCCAGAATCACGCCTCAGTCATGTTCCCAGGCCACAGCGTTCCAGAATCAAACCAATGTCAAACTCCTAGGCCATGGGTTTCCACTACCAGGCCACAGTCATGTTTCCAGGGCACAGGGTTCTACAATCAAACCTCAGTCATGTTGCCAGTCCACAGGTTTCTGCCATCAAACCTCAGTCAAGTTCCCAGGCCAAAGATTTCCAATATCAAACCTCAGTCATATTCGCAGGACACATGGTTCCAGAATCAAACCTCAGTCATGTTTGCAGGACCCATGATTCTACAATCAGAACACAGTCATGTTCCCAGCACAAAGGTGTCCAGAATCAAACCTCAGTCATGTTCCCAGGGAACAGGGTTCCAGAAACAAACCTCAGTCATGTTGCCAAGCCACAGGTTTCCACCATCAAACCTCAGACATGTTCCCAGGCCACAGGGTTCCAGAATCAAACCGTTCTCATGTTCCCAGGCCACAGGGTTCCAGAAACCACTGATGTCATGTTCCCAGGCCACAGGGTTCGAGAAACAATCCTCAGTTATTTTCGCAGGCTACAGGGTTCCAGAATAAAACCTCAGTCATGTTCCCAGTCCACAGGGTACCAAAACCAAGCCTCAGTCAGATTCCCAGGGCCTAGTATTCCACAATCTAAACAGATGTCATGTTCCCAGGCAACAGGATTCCAGAATCACGCCTCAGTCTTGTTCCTGGCCACAGGGTTCCAGAATCAAACCAATGTCAAATTCCCAGGCCATGGGTTTCAAGTATCAGGTCGCAGTCATGTTTCCAGGGCACAGGGTTCTACAATCAAACCTCAGTAATGTTGCCAGTCCACAGATTTCTGCCATCAAACCTCAGTCAAGTTCCCAGGCCACAGATTTCCAGAATCAAACCTCAGTCATATTCCCAGGCCACACTTTTCCAGAATCACGCCTCAGTCATGTTACCAGGCCACCGGGTTCCAGAAACAATCCTCAGTTATATTCCCAGGCTACAGGGTTCCAGAATAAAACCTCAGTCATGTTCCCAGTCCACAGGGTTCCAGAATCAAACCAATGTCAATTTCCCAGGCCATGCGTTTCAAGTATCAGGTCGCAGTCATGTTTCCAGAGCACAGGGTTCAACAATCAAACCTCAGTAATGTTGCCAGTCCACAGATTTCTGCCATCAAACCTCAGTCAAGTTCCCAGGCCACAGATTTCCAGAATCAAACCTCAGTCATATTCCCAGGCCACAGTTTTCCAGAATCACGCCTCAGTCATGTTCCCTGGCCACAGGGATCCAGAATCAAACCTCAGTCATGTTGCCAGGCCATAGGATACCACCATCAAACCTCAGTCATATTCCCAGACCACAGGTTTCCACAATCAAACCGATTTCATGTTCCCAGGCAACAGGGTACCAGAATCCAAAGTGATGTCATGTTCCCAGGCCCCAGGATTCCTCAATCTAACATCAGTCATGTTCACAGGCCAATGGTTTCCAAAATCAAACCACAGTCATATTCCCAGGCAACATGGTTCCAGAATCAAACCTCAGTCATGTTCCCAGTCCACAGGATTCCAGAACCAAGCTTTCAGTCAGGTTCCCAGGGCACAGTATTCCATAATCTAAACAGATGTCATGTTCCCAGGCCGCAGGATTCCAGAATCACGCCTCAGTCATGTTCCCAGGCCACAGGGTTCCAGAATCAAACCAATGTCAAATTCCTAGGCCATGGGTTTCCAGTACCAAGCCACAGTCATGTTTCCTGGGCACAGGATTCCAGAATCTCGCCTCAGTCATGTTCCCTGGCCACAGGGTTCCAGAATCAAACCAATGTCAAGTTCCCAAGCCATGTGTTTCAAGTATCAGGTCGCAGTCATGTTTCCAGGGCACAGGGTTCTACAATCAAACCTCAGTCATGTTGCCAGTCCACAGGTATCTGCCATCAAACCTCAGTCAAGTTCCCAGGCCACAGATTTCCAGAATCAAAGCTCAGTCATATTCCCATGACACATGGTTCCAGAATCAAACCTCAGTCATGTTCGCAGGCCACAGGATTCCACAATCAAACCACAGTCATGTTCCCAGGAGAAAGGTGTCCAGAAGCAAACCTCAGTCATGTTCCCAGGGAACAGGGTTCCAGAAACAAACCTCAGTCATGTTGCCAGGCCACAGGTTTCCACCATCAAACCTCAGACATATTCCCAAGCCACAGGGTTCCAGAATCAAACCGTTCTCATGTTCCCAGGCCACAGGGTTCCAGAATCCACTGATGACATGTTCCTCGGCCAGAGGGTTCCAGAATCCACTGATGTCATGTTCCCAGGCCACAGGATTCCAGAATAAAACCTCAATCAAGTTCCCTGTCCACAGGGTTCCAGAACCAAGCCTCAGTCAGGTTCCCAGGGCCCAGAATTCCACAATCTAAACAAATCTCATGTTCCCAATGCACTGCATTCCAGAATCACGGCTCAGTCTTGTTCCTGGCCACAGGGTTCCAGAATCAAACCAATGTCAAGTTCCCAGGCCATGGGTTTCAAGTATCAGGTCTCAGTCATGTTTCCAGGGTACAGGGTTCTACAATCAAACCTCAGTCATATTGCCAGTCCACAGATTTCTGCCATCAAACCTCAGTCAAGTTCCCAGGCCACAGACTTCCAGAATCAAACTTCAGTCATATTCCCAGGCCACACTTTTCCAGAATCACGCCTCAGTCATGTTTCCAGGCCACAGCGTTCCAGAATCAAACCAATGTCAAACTCCTAGGCCATGGGTTTCCACTACCAGGCCACAGTCATGTTTCCAGGGCACAGGGTTCTACAATCAAACCTCAGTCATGTTGCCAGTCCACAGGTTTCTGCCATCAAACCTCAGTCAAGTTCCCAGGCCAAAGATTTCCAATATCAAACCTCAGTCATATTCGCAGGACACATGGTTCCAGAATCAAACCTCAGTCATGTTTGCAGGACCCATGATTCTACAATCAGAACACAGTCATGTTCCCAGCACAAAGGTGTCCAGAATCAAACCTCAGTCATGTTCCCAGGGAACAGGGTTCCAGAAACAAACCTCAGTCATGTTGCCAAGCCACAGGTTTCCACCATCAAACCTCAGACATGTTCCCAGGCCACAGGGTTGCAGAATCAAACCGTTCTCATGTTCCCAGGCCACAGGGTTCCAGAAACCACTGATGTCATGTTCCCAGGCCACAGGATTCCAGAATAAAACCTCAGTCAAGTTCCCTGTCCACAGGGTTCCAGAACCAAGCCTCAGTCAGGTTCCCAGGGCCCAGTATTCCACAATCTAAACAGATGTCATGTTCCCAGGGCACAGCATTCCAGAATCACGCCTCAGTCTTGTTCCTGGCCACAGGGTTCCAGAATCAAACCAATGTCAAGTTCCCAGGCCATGGGTTTCAAGTATCAGGTCTCAGTCATGTTTCCAGGGTACAGGGTTCTACAATCAAACCTCAGTCATTTTGCCAGTCCACAGATTTCTGCCATCAAACCTCAGTCAAGTTCCCAGGCCACAGATTTCCAGAATCAAACTTCAGTCATATTCCCAGGCCACACTTTTCCAGAATCACGCCTCAGTCATGTTCCCAGGCCACAGGGTTCCAGCAACAATCCTCAGTTATATTCCCAGGCTACAGGGTTCCAGAATAAAACCTCAGTCATGTTCCCAGTCCACAGGGTTCCAGAATCAAACCAATGTCAATTTCCCAGGCCATGCGTTTCAAGTATCAGGTCTCAGTCATGTTTCCATAGCACAGGGTTCTACAATCAAACCTAAGTAATGTTGCCAGTCCACAGATTTCTGCCATCAAACCTCAGTCAAGTTCCCAGGCCACAGATTTCCAGAGTCAAACCTCAGTCATATTCCCAGGCCACAGTTTTCCAGAATCACGCCTCAGTCATGTTCCCTGGCCCCAGGGATCCAGAATCAAACCTCAGTCATGTTGCCAGGCCATAGGATACCACCATCAAACCTCAGTCATATTCCCAGACCACAGGTTTCCACAATCAAACCGATTTCATGTTCCCAGGCAACAGGGTACCAGAATCCAAAGTGATGTCATGTTCCCAGGCCCCAGGATTCCTCAATCTAACATCAGTCATGTTCACAGGCCAATGGTTTCCAAAATCAAACCACAGTCATATTCCCAGGCCACATGGTTTCAGAATCAAACCTCAGTCATGTTTGCAGGACCCATGGTTCCACAATCAAACCACAGTCATGTTCCCAGGACAAAGGTGTCCAGAGGCAAAACTCACTCATGTTCCCAGGGAACAGGGTTTCAGAAACAAACCTCAGTCATGTTGCCAGGCCACAGGTTTCCACCATCAAACCTCAGACATATTCCCAAGCCAAAGGGTTCCAGAATCAAACCGTTCTCATGTTCCCATGCCACAGGGTTCCAGAATCCACTGATGACATGTTCCTCGGCCAGAGGGTTCCAGAATCCACTGATGTCATGTTCCCAGGCCACAGGATTCCAGAATAAAACCTCAATCAAGTTCCCTGTCCACAGGGTTCCAGAACCAAGCCTCAGTCATGTTCCCAGGGCCCAGAATTCCACAATCTAAACATATCTCATGTTCCCAGGGCACTGCATTCCAGAATCACGCCTCAGTCTTGTTCCTGGCCACAGGGTTCCAGAATCAAACCAATGTCAAGTTCCCAGGCCATGGGTTTCAAGTATCAGGTCTCAGTCATGTTTCCAGGGTACAGGGTTCTACAATCAAACCACAGTCATATTGCCAGTCCACAGATTTCTGCCATCAAACCTCAGTCAAGTTCCCAGGCCACAGATTTCCAGAATCAAACTTCAGTCATATTCCCAGGCCACACTTTTCCAGAATCACGCCTCAGTCATGTTCCCAGGCCACAGCGTTCCAGAATCAAACCAATGTCAAACTCCTAGGCCATGGGTTTCCACTACCAGGCCACAGTCATGTTTCCAGGGCACAGGGTTCTACAATCAAACCTCAGTCATGTTGCCAGTCCACAGGTTTCTGCCATCAAACCTCAGTCAAGTTCCCAGGCCAAAGATTTCCAATATCAAACCTCAGTCATATTCGCAGGACACATGGTTCCAGAATCAAACCTCAGTCATGTTTGCAGGACCCATGATTCTACAATCAGAACACAGTCATGTTCCCAGCACAAAGGTGTCCAGAATCAAACCTCAGTCATGTTCCCAGGGAACAGGGTTCCAGAAACAAACCTCAGTCATGTTGCCAAGCCACAGGTTTCCACCATCAAACCTCAGACATGTTCCCAGGCCACAGGGTTGCAGAATCAAACCGTTCTCATGTTCCCAGGCCACAGGGTTCCAGAAACCACTGATGTCATGTTCCCAGGCCACAGGATTCCAGAATAAAACCTCAGTCAAGTTCCCTGTCCACAGGGTTCCAGAACCAAGCCTCAGTCAGGTTCCCAGGGCCCAGTATTCCACAATCTAAACAGATGTCATGTTCCCAGGGCACAGCATTCCAGAATCACGCCTCAGTCTTGTTCCTGGCCACAGGGTTCCAGAATCAAACCAATGTCAAGTTCCCAGGCCATGGGTTTCAAGTATCAGGTCTCAGTCATGTTTCCAGGGTACAGGGTTCTACAATCAAACCTCAGTCATTTTGCCAGTCCACAGATTTCTGCCATCAAACCTCAGTCAAGTTCCCAGGCCACAGATTTCCAGAATCAAACTTCAGTCATATTCCCAGGCCACACTTTTCCAGAATCACGCCTCAGTCATGTTCCCAGTCCACAGGGTTCCAGAATCAAACCAATGTCAATTTCCCAGGCCATGCGTTTCAACTATCAGGTCGCAGTCATGTTTCCAGAGCACAGGGTTCAACAGTCAAACCTCAGTAATGTTGCCAGTCCACAGATTTCTGCCATCAAACCTCAGTCAAGTTCCCAGGCCACAGATTTCCAGAGTCAAACCTCAGTCATATTCCCAGGCCACAGTTTTCCAGAATCACGCCTCAGTCATGTTCCCTGGCCCCAGGGATCCAGAATCAAACCTCAGTCATGTTGCCAGGCCATAGGATACCACCATCAAACCTCAGTCATATTCCCAGACCACAGGTTTCCACAATCAAACCGATTTCATGTTCCCAGGCAACAGGGTACCAGAATCCAAAGTGATGTCATGTTCCCAGGCCCCAGGATTCCTCAATCTAACATCAGTCATGTTCACAGGCCAATGGTTTCCAAAATCAAACCACAGTCATATTCCCAGGCCACATGGTTCCAGAATCAAACCTCAGTCATGTTTGCAGGACCCATGGTTCCACAATCAAACCACAGTCATGTTCCCAGGACAAAGGTGTCCAGAGGCAAAACTCACTCATGTTCCCAGGGAACAGGGTTTCAGAAACAAACCTCAGTCATGTTGCCAGGCCACAGGTTTCCACCATCAAACCTCAGACATATTCCCAAGCCACAGGGTTCCAGAATCAAACCGTTCTCATGTTCCCATGCCACAGGGTTCCAGAATCCACTGATGACATGTTCCTCGGCCAGAGGGTTCCAGAATCCACTGATGTCATGTTCCCAGGCCACAGGATTCCAGAATAAAACCTCAATCAAGTTCCCTGTCCACAGGGTTCCAGAACCAAGCCTCAGTCAGGTTCCCAGGGCCCAGAATTCCACAATCTAAACATATCTCATGTTCCCAGGGCACTGCATTCCAGAATCACGCCTCAGTCTTGTTCCTGGCCACAGGGTTCCAGAATCAAACCAATGTCAAGTTCCCAGGCCATGGGTTTCAAGTATCAGGTCTCAGTCATGTTTCCAGGGTACAGGGTTCTACAATCAAACCTCAGTCATATTGCCAGTCCACAGATTTCTGCCATCAAACCTCAGTCAAGTTCCCAGGCCACAGATTTCCGGAATCAAACTTCAGTCATATTCCCAGGCCACACTTTTCCAGAATCACGCCTCAGTCATGTTCCCAGGCCACAGCGTTCCAGAATCAAAGCAATGTCAAACTCCTAGGCCATGGGTTTCCACTACCAGGCCACAGTCATGTTTCCAGGGCACAGGGTTCTACAATCAAACCTCAGTCATGTTGCCAGTCCACAGGTTTCTGCCATCAAACCTCAGTCAAGTTCCCAGGCCAAAGATTTCCAATATCAAACCTCAGTCATATTCGCAGGACACATGGTTCCAGAATCAAACCTCAGTCATGTTTGCAGGACCCATGATTCTACAATCAGAACACAGTCATGTTCCCAGCACAAAGGTGTCCAGAATCAAACCTCAGTCATGTTCCCAGGGAACAGGGTTCCAGAAACAAACCTCAGTCATGTTGCCAAGCCACAGGTTTCCACCATCAAACCTCAGACATGTTCCCAGGCCACAGGGTTGCAGAATCAAACCGTTCTCATGTTCCCAGGCCACAGGGTTCCAGAAACCACTGATGTCATGTTCCCAGGCCACAGGGTTCGAGAAACAATCCTCAGTTATTTTCGCAGGCTACAGGGTTCCAGAATAAAACCTCAGTCATGTTCCCAGTCCACAGGGTACCAAAACCAAGCCTCAGTCAGATTCCCAGGGCCCAGTATTCCACAATCTAAACAGATGTCATGTTCCCAGGCAACAGGATTCCAGAATCACGCCTCAGTCTTGTTCCTGGCCACAGGGTTCCAGAATCAAACCAATGTCAAATTCCCAGGCCATGGGTTTCAAGTATCAGGTCGCAGTCATGTTTCCAGGGCACAGGGTTCTACAATCAAACCTCAGTAATGTTGCCAGTCCACAGATTTCTGCCATCAAACCTCAGTCAAGTTCCCAGGCCACAGATTTCCAGAATCAAACCTCAGTCATATTCCCAGGCCACACTTTTCCAGAATCACGCCTCAGTCATGTTCCCTGGCCACAGGGATCCAGAATCAAACCTCAGTCATGTTGCCAGGCCATAGGGTACCACCATCAAACCTCAGTCATATTCCCAGACCACAGGTTTCCACAATCAAACCGATTTCATGTTCCCAGGCAACAGGGTACCAGAATCCAAAGTGATGTCATGTTCCCAGGCCCCAGGATTCCTCAATCTAACATCAGTCATGTTCACAGGCCAATGGTTTCCAAAATCAAACCACAGTC
This sequence comes from Balaenoptera borealis, assembly GCF_965194805.1. Classification (NCBI taxonomy): domain Eukaryota; kingdom Metazoa; phylum Chordata; class Mammalia; order Artiodactyla; family Balaenopteridae; genus Balaenoptera; species Balaenoptera borealis. The sequence goes on from NC_138878.1 coordinate 42,654,275, forward strand.
ATATTCCCAGGCCACATGGTTCCAGAATCAAACCTCAGTCATGTTCCCAGTCCACAGGATTCCAGAACCAAGCTTTCAGTCAGGTTCCCAGGGCACAGTATTCCATAATCTAAACAGATGTCATGTTCCCAGGCCGCAGGATTCCAGAATCACGCCTCAGTCATGTTCCCAGGCCACAGGGTTCCAGAATCAAACCAATGTCAAATTCCTAGGCCATGGGTTTCCAGTACCAAGCCACAGTCATGTTTCCTGGGCACAGGATTCCAGAATCTCGCCTCAGTCATGTTCCCTGGCCACAGGGTTCCAGAATCAAACCAATGTCAAGTTCCCAAGCCATGTGTTTCAAGTATCAGGTCGCAGTCATGTTTCCAGGGCACAGGGTTCTACAATCAAACCTCAGTCATGTTGCCAGTCCACAGGTATCTGCCATCAAACCTCAGTCAAGTTCCCAGGCCACAGATTTCCAGAATCAAAGCTCAGTCATATTCCCATGACACATGGTTCCAGAATCAAACCTCAGTCATGTTCGCAGGCCACAGGATTCCACAATCAAACCACAGTCATGTTCCCAGGAGAAAGGTGTCCAGAAGCAAACCTCAGTCATGTTCCCAGGGAACAGGGTTCCAGAAACAAACCTCAGTCATGTTGCCAGGCCACAGGTTTCCACCATCAAACCTCAGACATATTCCCAAGCCACAGGGTTCCAGAATCAAACCGTTCTCATGTTCCCAGGCCACAGGGTTCCAGAATCCACTGATGACATGTTCCTCGGCCAGAGGGTTCCAGAATCCACTGATGTCATGTTCCCAGGCCACAGGATTCCAGAATAAAACCTCAATCAAGTTCCCTGTCCACAGGGTTCCAGAACCAAGCCTCAGTCAGGTTCCCAGGGCCCAGAATTCCACAATCTAAACAAATCTCATGTTCCCAATGCACTGCATTCCAGAATCACGGCTCAGTCTTGTTCCTGGCCACAGGGTTCCAGAATCAAACCAATGTCAAGTTCCCAGGCCATGGGTTTCAAGTATCAGGTCTCAGTCATGTTTCCAGGGTACAGGGTTCTACAATCAAACCTCAGTCATATTGCCAGTCCACAGATTTCTGCCATCAAACCTCAGTCAAGTTCCCAGGCCACAGACTTCCAGAATCAAACTTCAGTCATATTCCCAGGCCACACTTTTCCAGAATCACGCCTCAGTCATGTTTCCAGGCCACAGCGTTCCAGAATCAAACCAATGTCAAACTCCTAGGCCATGGGTTTCCACTACCAGGCCACAGTCATGTTTCCAGGGCACAGGGTTCTACAATCAAACCTCAGTCATGTTGCCAGTCCACAGGTTTCTGCCATCAAACCTCAGTCAAGTTCCCAGGCCAAAGATTTCCAATATCAAACCTCAGTCATATTCGCAGGACACATGGTTCCAGAATCAAACCTCAGTCATGTTTGCAGGACCCATGATTCTACAATCAGAACACAGTCATGTTCCCAGCACAAAGGTGTCCAGAATCAAACCTCAGTCATGTTCCCAGGGAACAGGGTTCCAGAAACAAACCTCAGTCATGTTGCCAAGCCACAGGTTTCCACCATCAAACCTCAGACATGTTCCCAGGCCACAGGGTTGCAGAATCAAACCGTTCTCATGTTCCCAGGCCACAGGGTTCCAGAAACCACTGATGTCATGTTCCCAGGCCACAGGATTCCAGAATAAAACCTCAGTCAAGTTCCCTGTCCACAGGGTTCCAGAACCAAGCCTCAGTCAGGTTCCCAGGGCCCAGTATTCCACAATCTAAACAGATGTCATGTTCCCAGGGCACAGCATTCCAGAATCACGCCTCAGTCTTGTTCCTGGCCACAGGGTTCCAGAATCAAACCAATGTCAAGTTCCCAGGCCATGGGTTTCAAGTATCAGGTCTCAGTCATGTTTCCAGGGTACAGGGTTCTACAATCAAACCTCAGTCATTTTGCCAGTCCACAGATTTCTGCCATCAAACCTCAGTCAAGTTCCCAGGCCACAGATTTCCAGAATCAAACTTCAGTCATATTCCCAGGCCACACTTTTCCAAAATCACGCCTCAGTCATGTTCCCAGGCCACAGGGTTCCAGCAACAATCCTCAGTTATATTCCCAGGCTACAGGGTTCCAGAATAAAACCTCAGTCATGTTCCCAGTCCACAGGGTTCCAGAATCAAACCAATGTCAATTTCCCAGGCCATGCGTTTCAAGTATCAGGTCTCAGTCATGTTTCCATAGCACAGGGTTCTACAATCAAACCTAAGTAATGTTGCCAGTCCACAGATTTCTGCCATCAAACCTCAGTCAAGTTCCCAGGCCACAGATTTCCAGAGTCAAACCTCAGTCATATTCCCAGGCCACAGTTTTCCAGAATCACGCCTCAGTCATGTTCCCTGGCCCCAGGGATCCAGAATCAAACCTCAGTCATGTTGCCAGGCCATAGGATACCACCATCAAACCTCAGTCATATTCCCAGACCACAGGTTTCCACAATCAAACCGATTTCATGTTCCCAGGCAACAGGGTACCAGAATCCAAAGTGATGTCATGTTCCCAGGCCCCAGGATTCCTCAATCTAACATCAGTCATGTTCACAGGCCAATGGTTTCCAAAATCAAACCACAGTCATATTCCCAGGCCACATGGTTCGAGAATCAAACCTCAGTCATGTTCCCAGTCCACAGGATTCCAGAACCAAGCTTTCAGTCAGGTTCCCAGGGCACAGTATTCCATAATCTAAACAGATGTCATGTTCCCAGGCCACAGGGTTCCAGAATCAAACCAATGTCAAATTCCTAGGCCATGGGTTTCCAGTACCAAGCCACAGTCATGTTTCCTGGGCACAGGATTCCAGAATCTCGCCTCAGTCATGTTCCCTGGCCACAGGGTTCCAGAATCAAACCAATGTCAAGTTCCCAAGCCATGGGTTTCAAGTATCAGGTCGCAGTCATGTTTCCAGGGCACAGGGTTCTAAAATCAAACCTCAGTCATGTTGCCAGTCCACAGGTTTCTGCCATCAAACCTCAGTCAAGTTCCCAGGCCACAGATTTCCAGAATCAAAGCTCAGTCATATTCCCATGACACATGGTTCCAGAATCAAACCTCAGTCATGTTCGCAGGCCACAGGATTCCACAATCAAACCACAGTCATGTTCCCAGGAGAAAGGTGTCCAGAAGCAAACCTCAGTCATGTTCCCAGGGAACAGGGTTCCAGAAACAAACCTCAGTCCTGTTGCCAGGCCACAGGTTTCCACCATCAAACCTCAGACATATTCCCAAGCCACAGGGTTCCAGAATCAAACCGTTCTCATGTTCCCATGCCACAGGGTTCCAGAATCCACTGATGACATGTTCCTCGGCCACAGGGTTCCAGAATCCACTGATGTCATGTTCCCAGGCCACAGGATTCCAGAATAAAACCTCAATCAAGTTCCCTGTCCACAGGGTTCCAGAACCAAGCCTCAGTCAGGTTCCCAGGGCCCAGAATTCCACAATCTAAACATATCTCATGTTCCCAGGGCACTGCATTCCAGAATCACGCCTCAGTCTTGTTCCTGGTCACAGGGTTCCAGAATCAAACCAATGTCAAGTTCCCAGGCCATGGGTTTCAAGTATCAGGTCTCAGTCATGTTTCCAGGGTACAGGGTTCTACAATCAAACCTCAGTCATATTGCCAGTCCACAGATTTCTGCCATCAAACCTCAGTCAAGTTCCCAGGCCACAGATTTCCAGAATCAAACTTCAGTCATATTCCCAGGCCACACTTTTCCAGAATCACGCCTCAGTCATGTTTCCAGGCCACAGCGTTCCAGAATCAAACCAATGTCAAGTTCCCAAGCCATGGGTTTCAAGTATCAGGTCGCAGTCATGTTTCCAGGGCACAGGGTTCTACAATCAAACCTCAGTCATGTTGCCAGTCCACAGATTTCTGCCATCAAACCTCAGTCAAGTTCCCAGACCACAGATTTCCAGAATCAAAGCTCAGTCATATTCCCAGGACACATGGTTCCAGAATCAAACCTCAGTCATGTTTGCAGGACCCATGGTTCCACAATCAAACCACAGTCATGTTCCCAGGACAAAGGTGTCCAGAAGCAAACCTCAGTCATGTTCCCAGGGAACAGGGTTCCAGAAACAAACCTCAGTCATGTTGCCAGGCCACAGGTTTCCACCATCAAACCTCAGACATATTCCCAAGCCACAGGGTTCCAGAATCAAACCGTTCTCATGTTCCCATGCCACAGGGTTCCAGAATCCACTGATGACATGTTCCTCGGCCAGAGGGTTCCAGAATCCACTGATGTCATGTTCCCAGGCCACAGGATTCCAGAATAAAACCTCAATCAAGTTCCCTGTCCACAGGGTTCCAGAACCAAGCCTCAGTCAGGTTCCCAGGGCCCAGAATTCCACAATCTAAACATATCTCATGTTCCCAGGGCACTGCATTCCAGAATCACGCCTCAGTCTTGTTCCTGGCCACAGGGTTCCAGAATCAAACCAATGTCAAGTTCCCAGGCCATGGGTTTCAAGTATCAGGTCTCAGTCATGTTTTCAGGGTACAGGGTTCTACAATCAAACCTCAGTCATATTGCCAGTCCACAGATTTCTGCCATCAAACCTCAGTCAAGTTCCCAGGCCACAGATTTCCAGAATCACACTTCAGTCATATTCTCAGGCCACACTTTTCCAGAATCACACCTCAGTCATGTTTCCAGGCCACAGCGTTCCAGAATCAAACCAATGTCAAACTCCTAGGCCATGGGTTTCCACTACCAGGCCACAGTCATGTTTCCAGGGCACAGGGTTCTACAATCAAACCTCAGTCATGTTGCCAGTCCACAGGTTTCTGCCATCAAACCTCAGTCAAGTTCCCAGGCCAAAGATTTCCAATATCAAACCTCAGTCATATTCGCAGGACACATGGTTCCAGAATCAAACCTCAGTCATGTTTGCAGGACCCATGATTCTACAATCAGAACACAGTCATGTTCCCAGCACAAAGGTGTCCAGAATCAAACCTCAGTCATGTTCCCAGGGAACAGGGTTCCAGAAACAAACCTCAGTCATGTTGCCAAGCCACAGGTTTCCACCATCAAACCTCAGACATGTTCCCAGGCCACAGGGTTCCAGAATCAAACCGTTCTCATGTTCCCAGGCCACAGGGTTCCAGAATCCACTGATGTCATGTTCCCAGGCCACAGGGTTCGAGAAACAATCCTCAGTTATGTTCGCAGGCTACAGGGTTCCAGAATAAAACCTCAGTCATGTTCCCAGTCCACAGGGTACCAAAACCAAGCCTCAGTCAGATTCCCAGGGCCCAGTATTCCACAATCTAAACAGATGTCATGTTCCCAGGCCACAGGATTCCAGAATAAAACCTCAGTCAAGTTCCCTGTCCACAGGATTCCAGAACCAAGCCTCAGTCAGGTTCCCAGGGCCCAGAATTCCACAATCTAAACAGATCTCATGTTCCCAGGGCACAGCATTCCAGAATCACGCCTCAATCTTGTTCCTGGCCACAGGGTTCCAGAATCAAACCAATGTCAAGTTCCCAGGCCATGGGTTTCAAGTATCAGGTCTCAGTCATGTTTCCAGGGCACAGGGTTCTACAATCAAACCTCAGTAATGTTGCCAGTCCACAGATTTCTGCCATCAAACCTCAGTCAAGTTCCCAGGCCACAGATTTCCAGAATCAAACCTCAGTCATATTCCCAGGCCACACTTTTCCAGAATCACGCCTCAGTCATGTTCCCAGGCCACAGGGTTCCAGCAACAATCCTCAGTTATATTCCCAGGCTACAGGGTTCCAGAATAAAACCTCAGTCATGTTCCCAGTCCACAGGGTTCCAGAATCAAACCAATGTCAATTTCCCAGGCCATGCGTTTCAAGTATCAGGTCACAGTCATGTTTCCATAGCACAGGGTTCTACAATCAAACCTAAGTAATGTTGCCAGTCCACAGATTTCTGCCATCAAACCTCAGTCAAGTTCCCAGGCCACAGATTTCCAGAGTCAAACCTCAGTCATATTCCCAGGCCACAGTTTTCCAGAATCACGCCTCAGTCATGTTCCCTGGCCCCAGGGATCCAGAATCAAACCTCAGTCATGTTGCCAGGCCATAGGATACCACCATCAAACCTCAGTCATATTCCCAGACCACAGGTTTCCACAATCAAACCGATTTCATGTTCCCAGGCAACAGGGTACCAGAATCCAAAGTGATGTCATGTTCCCAGGCCCCAGGATTCCTCAATCTAACATCAGTCATGTTCACAGGCCAATGGTTTCCAAAATCAAACCACAGTCATATTCCCAGGCAACATGGTTCGAGAATCAAACCTCAGTCATGTTCCCAGTCCACAGGATTCCAGAACCAAGCTTTCAGTCAGGTTCCCAGGGCACAGTATTCCATAATCTAAACAGATGTCATGTTCCCAGGCCGCAGGATTCCAGAATCACGCCTCAGTCATGTTCCCAGGCCACAGGGTTCCAGAATCAAACCAATGTCAAATTCCTAGGCCATGGGTTTCCAGTACCAAGCCACAGTCATGTTTCCTGGGCACAGGATTCCAGAATCTCGCCTCAGTCATGTTCCCTGGCCACAGGGTTCCAGAATCAAACCAATGTCAAGTTCCCAAGCCATGGGTTTCAAGTATCAGGTCGCAGTCATGTTTCCAGGGCACAGGGTTCTAAAATCAAACCTCAGTCATGTTGCCAGTCCACAGGTTTCTGCCATCAAACCTCAGTCAAGTTCCCAGGCCACAGATTTCCAGAATCAAAGCTCAGTCATATTCCCATGACACATGGTTCCAGAATCAAACCTCAGTCATGTTCGCAGGCCACAGGATTCCACAATCAAACCACAGTCATGTTCCCAGGAGAAAGGTGTCCAGAAGCAAACCTCAGTCATGTTCCCAGGGAACAGGGTTCCAGAAACAAACCTCAGTCCTGTTGCCAGGCCACAGGTTTCCACCATCAAACCTCAGACATATTCCCAAGCCACAGGGTTCCAGAATCAAACCGTTCTCATGTTCCCATGCCACAGGGTTCCAGAATCCACTGATGACATGTTCCTCGGCCACAGGGTTCCAGAATCCACTGATGTCATGTTCCCAGGCCACAGGATTCCAGAATAAAACCTCAATCAAGTTCCCTGTCCACAGGGTTCCAGAACCAAGCCTCAGTCAGGTTCCCAGGGCCCAGAATTCCACAATCTAAACATATCTCATGTTCCCAGGGCACTGCATTCCAGAATCACGCCTCAGTCTTGTTCCTGGCCACAGGGTTCCAGAATCAAACCAATGTCAAGTTCCCAGGCCATGGGTTTCAAGTATCAGGTCTCAGTCATGTTTCCAGGGTACAGGGTTCTACAATCAAACCTCAGTCATATTGCCAGTCCACAGATTTCTGCCATCAAACCTCAGTCAAGTTCCCAGGCCACAGATTTCCAGAATCAAACTTCAGTCATATTCCCAGGCCACACTTTTCCAGAATCACGCCTCAGTCATGTTTCCAGGCCACAGCGTTCCAGAATCAAACCAATGTCAAGTTCCCAAGCCATGGGTTTCAAGTATCAGGTCGCAGTCATGTTTCCAGGGCACAGGGTTCTACAATCAAACCTCAGTCATGTTGCCAGTCCACAGGTTTCTGCCATCAAACCTCAGTCAAGTTCCCAGACCACAGATTTCCAGAATCAAAGCTCAGTCATATTCCCAGGACACATGGTTCCAGAATCAAACCTCAGTCATGTTTGCAGGACCCATGGTTCCACAATCAAACCACAGTCATGTTCCCAGGACAAAGGTGTCCAGAAGCAAACCTCAGTCATGTTCCCAGGGAACAGGGTTCCAGAAACAAACCTCAGTCATGTTGCCAGGCCACAGGTTTCCACCATCAAACCTCAGACATATTCCCAAGCCACAGGGTTCCAGAATCAAACCGTTCTCATGTTCCCATGCCACAGGGTTCCAGAATCCACTGATGACATGTTCCTCGGCCAGAGGGTTCCAGAATCCACTGATGTCATGTTCCCAGGCCACAGGATTCCAGAATAAAACCTCAATCAAGTTCCCTGTCCACAGGGTTCCAGAACCAAGCCTCAGTCAGGTTCCCAGGGCCCAGAATTCCACAATCTAAACATATCTCATGTTCCCAGGGCACTGCATTCCAGAATCACGCCTCAGTCTTGTTCCTGGCCACAGGGTTCCAGAATCAAACCAATGTCAAGTTCCCAGGCCATGGGTTTCAAGTATCAGGTCTCAGTCATGTTTTCAGGGTACAGGGTTCTACAATCAAACCTCAGTCATATTGCCAGTCCACAGATTTCTGCCATCAAACCTCAGTCAAGTTCCCAGGCCACAGATTTCCAGAATCACACTTCAGTCATATTCTCAGGCCACACTTTTCCAGAATCACACCTCAGTCATGTTTCCAGGCCACAGCGTTCCAGAATCAAACCAATGTCAAACTCCTAGGCCATGGGTTTCCACTACCAGGCCACAGTCATGTTTCCAGGGCACAGGGTTCTACAATCAAACCTCAGTCATGTTGCCAGTCCACAGGTTTCTGCCATCAAACCTCAGTCAAGTTCCCAGGCCAAAGATTTCCAATATCAAACCTCAGTCATATTCGCAGGACACATGGTTCCAGAATCAAACCTCAGTCATGTTTGCAGGACCCATGATTCTACAATCAGAACACAGTCATGTTCCCAGCACAAAGGTGTCCAGAATCAAACCTCAGTCATGTTCCCAGGGAACAGGGTTCCAGAAACAAACCTCAGTCATGTTGCCAAGCCACAGGTTTCCACCATCAAACCTCAGACATGTTCCCAGGCCACAGGGTTCCAGAATCAAACCGTTCTCATGTTCCCATGCCACAGGGTTCCAGAATCCACTGATGTCATGTTCCCAGGCCACAGGGTTCGAGAAACAATCCTCAGTTATGTTCGCAGGCTACAGGGTTCCAGAATAAAACCTCAGTCATGTTCCCAGTCCACAGGGTACCAAAACCAAGCCTCAGTCAGATTCCCAGGGCCCAGTATTCCACAATCTAAACAGATGTCATGTTCCCAGGCCACAGGATTCCAGAATAAAACCTCAGTCAAGTTCCCTGTCCACAGGATTCCAGAACCAAGCCTCAGTCAGGTTCCCAGGGCCCAGAATTCCACAATCTAAACAGATCTCATGTTCCCAGGGCACAGCATTCCAGAATCACGCCTCAATCTTGTTCCTGGCCACAGGGTTCCAGAATCAAACCAATGTCAAGTTCCCAGGCCATGGGTTTCAAGTATCAGGTCTCAGTCATGTTTCCAGGGCACAGGGTTCTACAATCAAACCTCAGTAATGTTGCCAGTCCACAGATTTCTGCCATCAAACCTCAGTCAAGTTCCCAGGCCACAGATTTCCAGAATCAAACCTCAGTCATATTCCCAGGCCACACTTTTCCAGAATCACGCCTCAGTCATGTTCCCAGGCCACAGGGTTCCAGCAACAATCCTCAGTTATATTCCCAGGCTACAGGGTTCCAGAATAAAACCTCAGTCATGTTCCCAGTCCACAGGGTTCCAGAATCAAACCAATGTCAATTTCCCAGGCCATGCGTTTCAAGTATCAGGTCACAGTCATGTTTCCATAGCACAGGGTTCTACAATCAAACCTAAGTAATGTTGCCAGTCCACAGATTTCTGCCATCAAACCTCAGTCAAGTTCCCAGGCCACAGATTTCCAGAGTCAAACCTCAGTCATATTCCCAGGCCACAGTTTTCCAGAATCACGCCTCAGTCATGTTCCCTGGCCCCAGGGAGCCAGAATCAAACCTCAGTCATGTTGCCAGGCCATAGGATACCACCATCAAACCTCAGTCATATTCCCAGACCACAGGTTTCCACAATCAAACCGATTTCATGTTCCCAGGCAACAGGGTACCAGAATCCAAAGTGATGTCATGTTCCCAGGCCCCAGGATTCCTCAATCTAACATCAGTCATGTTCACAGGCCAATGGTTTCCAAAATCAAACCACAGTCATATTCCCAGGCAACATGGTTCGAGAATCAAACCTCAGTCATGTTCCCAGTCCACAGGATTCCAGAACCAAGCTTTCAGTCAGGTTCCCAGGGCACAGTATTCCATAATCTAAACAGATGTCATGTTCCCAGGCCGCAGGATTCCAGAATCACGCCTCAGTCATGTTCCCAGGCCACAGGGTTCCAGAATCAAACCAATGTCAAATTCCTAGGCCATGGGTTTCCAGTACCAAGCCACAGTCATGTTTCCTGGGCACAGGATTCCAGAATCTCGCCTCAGTCATGTTCCCTGGCCACAGGGTTCCAGAATCAAACCAATGTCAAGTTCCCAAGCCATGGGTTTCAAGTATCAGGTCGCAGTCATGTTTCCAGGGCACAGGGTTCTAAAATCAAACCTCAGTCATGTTGCCAGTCCACAGGTTTCTGCCATCAAACCTCAGTCAAGTTCCCAGGCCACAGATTTCCAGAATCAAAGCTCAGTCATATTCCCATGACACATGGTTCCAGAATCAAACCTCAGTCATGTTCGCAGGCCACAGGATTCCACAATCAAACCACAGTCATGTTCCCAGGAGAAAGGTGTCCAGAAGCAAACCTCAGTCATGTTCCCAGGGAACAGGGTTCCAGAAACAAACCTCAGTCCTGTTGCCAGGCCACAGGTTTCCACCATCAAACCTCAGACATATTCCCAAGCCACAGGGTTCCAGAATCAAACCGTTCTCATGTTCCCATGCCACAGGGTTCCAGAATCCACTGATGACATGTTCCTCGGCCACAGGGTTCCAGAATCCACTGATGTCATGTTCCCAGGCCACAGGATTCCAGAATAAAACCTCAATCAAGTTCCCTGTCCACAGGGTTCCAGAACCAAGCCTCAGTCAGGTTCCCAGGGCCCAGAATTCCACAATCTAAACATATCTCATGTTCCCAGGGCACTGCATTCCAGAATCACGCCTCAGTCTTGTTCCTGGCCACAGGGTTCCAGAATCAAACCAATGTCAAGTTCCCAGGCCATGGGTTTCAAGTATCAGGTCTCAGTCATGTTTCCAGGGTACAGGGTTCTACAATCAAACCTCAGTCATATTGCCAGTCCACAGATTTCTGCCATCAAACCTCAGTCAAGTTCCCAGGCCACAGATTTCCAGAATCAAACTTCAGTCATATTCCCAGGCCACACTTTTCCAGAATCACGCCTCAGTCATGTTTCCAGGCCACAGCGTTCCAGAATCAAACCAATGTCAAGTTCCCAAGCCATGGGTTTCAAGTATCAGGTCGCAGTCATGTTTCCAGGGCACAGGGTTCTACAATCAAACCTCAGTCATGTTGCCAGTCCACAGGTTTCTGCCATCAAACCTCAGTCAAGTTCCCAGACCACAGATTTCCAGAATCAAAGCTCAGTCATATTCCCAGGACACATGGTTCCAGAATCAAACCTCAGTCATGTTTGCAGGACCCATGGTTCCACAATCAAACCACAGTCATGTTCCCAGGACAAAGGTGTCCAGAAGCAAACCTCAGTCATGTTCCCAGGGAACAGGGTTCCAGAAACAAACCTCAGTCATGTTGCCAGGCCACAGGTTTCCACCATCAAACCTCAGACATATTCCCAAGCCACAGGGTTCCAGAATCAAACCGTTCTCATGTTCCCAGGCCACAGGGTTCCAGAATCCACTGATGACATGTTCCTCGGCCAGAGGGTTCCAGAATCCACTGATGTCATGTTCCCAGGCCACAGGATTCCAGAATAAAACCTCAATCAAGTTCCCTGTCCACAGGGTTCCAGAACCAAGCCTCAGTCAGGTTCCCAGGGCCCAGAATTCCACAATCTAAACATATCTCATGTTCCCAGGGCACTGCATTCCAGAATCACGCCTCAGTCTTGTTCCTGGCCACAGGGTTCCAGAATCAAACCAATGTCAAGTTCCCAGGCCATGGGTTTCAAGTATCAGGTCTCAGTCATGTTTTCAGGGTACAGGGTTCTACAATCAAACCTCAGTCATATTGCCAGTCCACAGATTTCTGCCATCAAACCTCAGTCAAGTTCCCAGGCCACAGATTTCCAGAATCACACTTCAGTCATATTCTCAGGCCACACTTTTCCAGAATCACACCTCAGTCATGTTTCCAGGCCACAGCGTTCCAGAATCAAACCAATGTCAAACTCCTAGGCCATGGGTTTCCACTACCAGGCCACAGTCATGTTTCCAGGGCACAGGGTTCTACAATCAAACCTCAGTCATGTTGCCAGTCCACAGGTTTCTGCCATCAAACCTCAGTCAAGTTCCCAGGCCAAAGATTTCCAATATCAAACCTCAGTCATATTCGCAGGACACATGGTTCCAGAATCAAACCTCAGTCATGTTTGCAGGACCCATGATTCTACAATCAGAACACAGTCATGTTCCCAGCACAAAGGTGTCCAGAATCAAACCTCAGTCATGTTCCCAGGGAACAGGGTTCCAGAAACAAACCTCAGTCATGTTGCCAAGCCACAGGTTTCCACCATCAAACCTCAGACATGTTCCCAGGCCACAGGGTTCCAGAATCAAACCGTTCTCATGTTCCCATGCCACAGGGTTCCAGAATCCACTGATGTCATGTTCCCAGGCCACAGGGTTCGAGAAACAATCCTCAGTTATGTTCGCAGGCTACAGGGTTCCAGAATAAAACCTCAGTCATGTTCCCAGTCCACAGGGTACCAAAACCAAGCCTCAGTCAGATTCCCAGGGCCCAGTATTCCACAATCTAAACAGATGTCATGTTCCCAGGCCACAGGATTCCAGAATAAAACCTCAGTCAAGTTCCCTGTCCACAGGATTCCAGAACCAAGCCTCAGTCAGGTTCCCAGGGCCCAGAATTCCACAATCTAAACAGATCTCATGTTCCCAGGGCACAGCATTCCAGAATCACGCCTCAATCTTGTTCCTGGCCACAGGGTTCCAGAATCAAACCAATGTCAAGTTCCCAGGCCATGGGTTTCAAGTATCAGGTCTCAGTCATGTTTCCAGGGCACAGGGTTCTACAATCAAACCTCAGTAATGTTGCCAGTCCACAGATTTCTGCCATCAAACCTCAGTCAAGTTCCCAGGCCACAGATTTCCAGAATCAAACCTCAGTCATATTCCCAGGCCACACTTTTCCAGAATCACGCCTCAGTCATGTTCCCAGGCCACAGGGTTCCAGCAACAATCCTCAGTTATATTCCCAGGCTACAGGGTTCCAGAATAAAACCTCAGTCATGTTCCCAGTCCACAGGGTTCCAGAATCAAACCAATGTCAATTTCCCAGGCCATGCGTTTCAAGTATCAGGTCACAGTCATGTTTCCATAGCACAGGGTTCTACAATCAAACCTAAGTAATGTTGCCAGTCCACAGATTTCTGCCATCAAACCTCAGTCAAGTTCCCAGGCCACAGATTTCCAGAGTCAAACCTCAGTCATATTCCCAGGCCACAGTTTTCCAGAATCACGCCTCAGTCATGTTCCCTGGCCCCAGGGAGCCAGAATCAAACCTCAGTCATGTTGCCAGGCCATAGGATACCACCATCAAACCTCAGTCATATTCCCAGACCACAGGTTTCCACAATCAAACCGATTTCATGTTCCCAGGCAACAGGGTACCAGAATCCAAAGTGATGTCATGTTCCCAGGCCCCAGGATTCCTCAATCTAACATCAGTCATGTTCACAGGCCAATGGTTTCCAAAATCAAACCACAGTCATATTCCCAGGCAACATGGTTCGAGAATCAAACCTCAGTCATGTTCCCAGTCCACAGGATTCCAGAACCAAGCTTTCAGTCAGGTTCCCAGGGCACAGTATTCCATAATCTAAACAGATGTCATGTTCCCAGGCCGCAGGATTCCAGAATCACGCCTCAGTCATGTTCCCAGGCCACAGGGTTCCAGAATCAAACCAATGTCAAATTCCTAGGCCATGGGTTTCCAGTACCAAGCCACAGTCATGTTTCCTGGGCACAGGATTCCAGAATCTCGCCTCAGTCATGTTCCCTGGCCACAGGGTTCCAGAATCAAACCAATGTCAAGTTCCCAAGCCATGGGTTTCAAGTATCAGGTCGCAGTCATGTTTCCAGGGCACAGGGTTCTAAAATCAAACCTCAGTCATGTTGCCAGTCCACAGGTTTCTGCCATCAAACCTCAGTCAAGTTCCCAGGCCACAGATTTCCAGAATCAAAGCTCAGTCATATTCCCATGACACATGGTTCCAGAATCAAACCTCAGTCATGTTCGCAGGCCACAGGATTCCACAATCAAACCACAGTCATGTTCCCAGGAGAAAGGTGTCCAGAAGCAAACCTCAGTCATGTTCCCAGGGAACAGGGTTCCAGAAACAAACCTCAGTCCTGTTGCCAGGCCACAGGTTTCCACCATCAAACCTCAGACATATTCCCAAGCCACAGGGTTCCAGAATCAAACCGTTCTCATGTTCCCATGCCACAGGGTTCCAGAATCCACTGATGACATGTTCCTCGGCCACAGGGTTCCAGAATCCACTGATGTCATGTTCCCAGGCCACAGGATTCCAGAATAAAACCTCAATCAAGTTCCCTGTCCACAGGGTTCCAGAACCAAGCCTCAGTCAGGTTCCCAGGGCCCAGAATTCCACAATCTAAACATATCTCATGTTCCCAGGGCACTGCATTCCAGAATCACGCCTCAGTCTTGTTCCTGGCCACAGGGTTCCAGAATCAAACCAATGTCAAGTTCCCAGGCCATGGGTTTCAAGTATCAGGTCTCAGTCATGTTTCCAGGGTACAGGGTTCTACAATCAAACCTCAGTCATATTGCCAGTCCACAGATTTCTGCCATCAAACCTCAGTCAAGTTCCCAGGCCACAGATTTCCAGAATCAAACTTCAGTCATATTCCCAGGCCACACTTTTCCAGAATCACGCCTCAGTCATGTTTCCAGGCCACAGCGTTCCAGAATCAAACCAATGTCAAACTCCTAGGCCATGGGTTTCCACTACCAGGCCACAGTCATGTTTCCAGGGCACAGGGTTCTACAATCAAACCTCAGTCATGTTGCCAGTCCACAGGTTTCTGCCATCAAACCTCAGTCAAGTTCCCAGGCCAAAGATTTCCAATATCAAACCTCAGTCATATTCGCAGGACACATGGTTCCAGAATCAAACCTCAGTCATGTTTGCAGGACCCATGATTCTACAATCAGAACACAGTCATGTTCCCAGCACAAAGGTGTCCAGAATCAAACCTCAGTCATGTTCCCAGGGAACAGGGTTCCAGAAACAAACCTCAGTCATGTTGCCAAGCCACAGGTTTCCACCATCAAACCTCAGACATGTTCCCAGGCCACAGGGTTCCAGAATCAAACCGTTCTCATGTTCCCAGGCCACAGGGTTCCAGAAACCACTGATGTCATGTTCCCAGGCCACAGGGTTCGAGAAACAATCCTCAGTTATTTTCGCAGGCTACAGGGTTCCAGAATAAAACCTCAGTCATGTTCCCAGTCCACAGGGTACCAAAACCAAGCCTCAGTCAGATTCCCAGGGCCCAGTATTCCACAATCTAAACAGATGTCATGTTCCCAGGCAACAGGATTCCAGAATCACGCCTCAGTCTTTTTCCTGGCCACAGGGTTCCAGAATCAAACCAATGTCAAATTCCCAGGCCATGGGTTTCAAGTATCAGGTCGCAGTCATGTTTCCAGGGCACAGGGTTCTACAATAAAACCTCAGTAATGTTGCCAGTCCACAGATTAATGCCATCAAACCTCAGTCAAGTTCCCAGGCCACAGATTTCCAGAATCAAACCTCAGTCATATTCCCAGGCCACACTTTTCCAGAATCACGCCTCAGTCATGTTACCAGGCCACCGGGTTCCAGAAACAATCCTCAGTTATATTCCCAGGCTACAGGGTTCCAGAATAAAACCTCAGTCATGTTCCCAGTCCACAGGGTTCCAGAATCAAACCAATGTCAATTTCCCAGGCCATGCGTTTCAAGTAACAGGTCGCAGTCATGTTTCCAGAGCACAGGGTTCAACAATCAAACCTCAGTAATGTTGCCAGTCCACAGATTTCTGCCATCAAACCTCAGTCAAGTTCCCAGGCCACAGATTTCCAGAATCAAACCTCAGTCATATTCCCAGGCCACAGTTTTCCAGAATCACGCCTCAGTCATGTTCCCTGGCCACAGGGAGCCAGAATCAAACCTCAGTCATGTTGCCAGGCCATAGGATACCACCATCAAACCTCAGTCATATTCCCAGACCACAGGTTTCCACAATCAAACCGATTTCATGTTCCCAGGCAACAGGGTACCAGAATCCAAAGTGATGTCATGTTCCCAGGCCCCAGGATTCCTCAATCTAACATCAGTCATGTTCACAGGCCAATGGTTTCCAAAATCAAACCACAGTCATATTCCCAGGCCACATGGTTCCAGAATCAAACCTCAGTCATGTTCCCAGTCCACAGGATTCCAGAACC
Organism: Balaenoptera borealis; assembly: GCF_965194805.1. Taxonomy (NCBI): domain Eukaryota; kingdom Metazoa; phylum Chordata; class Mammalia; order Artiodactyla; family Balaenopteridae; genus Balaenoptera; species Balaenoptera borealis. The sequence goes on from NC_138878.1 coordinate 42,670,781, forward strand.
AAGCTTTCAGTCAGGTTCCCAGGGCACAGTATTCCATAATCTAAACAGATGTCATGTTCCCAGGCCGCAGGATTCCAGAATCACGCCTCAGTCATGATCCCAGGCCACAGGGTTCCAGAATCAAACCAATGTCAAATTCCTAGGCCATGGGTTTCCAGTATCAAGCCACAGTCATGTTTCCTGGGCACAGGATTCCAGAATCTCGCCTCAGTCATGTTCCCTGGCCACAGGGTTCCAGAATCAAACCAATGTCAAGTTCCCAAGCCATGGGTTTCAAGTATCAGGTCGCAGTCATGTTTCCAGGGCACAGGGTTCTACAATCAAACCTCAGTCATGTTGCCAGTCCACAGGTTTCTGCCATCAAACCTCAGTCAAGTTCCCAGGCCACAGATTTCCAGAATCAAAGCTCAGTCATATTCCCATGACACATGGTTCCAGAATCAAACCTCAGTCATGTTCGCAGGCCACAGGATTCCACAATCAAACCACAGTCATGTTCCCAGGAGAAAGGTGTCCAGAAGCAAACCTCAGTCATATTCCCAGGACACATGGTTCCAGAATCAAACCTCAGTCATGTTTGCAGGACCCATGGTTCCACAATCAAACCACAGTCATGTTCCCAGGACAAAGGTGTCCAGAAGCAAAACTCACTCATGTTCCCAGGGAACAGGGTTCCAGAAACAAACCTCAGTCATGTTGCCAGGCCACAGGTTTCCACCATCAAACCTCAGACATATTCCCAAGCCACAGGGTTCCAGAATCAAACCATTCTCATGTTCCCAGGCCACAGGGTTCCAGAATCCACTGATGACATGTTCCCCGGCCACAGGGTTCCAGAATCCACTGATGTCATGTTCCCAGGCCACAGGATTCCAGAATAAAACCTCAGTCAAGTTCCCTGTCCACAGGGTTCCAGAACCAAGCCTCAGTCAGGTTCCCAGGGCCCAGTATTCCACAATCTAAACAGATCTCATGTTCCCAGGGCACAGCATTCCAGAATCACGCCTCAGTCTTGTTCCTGGCCACAGGGTTCCAGAATCAAACCAATGTCAAGTTCCCAGGCCATGGGTTTCAAGTATCAGGTCTCAGTCATGTTTCCAGGGTACAGGGTTCTACAATCAAACCTCAGTCATGTAGCCAGTCCACAGATTTCTGCCATCAAACCTCAGTCAAGTTCCCAGGCCACAGATTTCCAGAATCAAACCTCAGTCATATTCCCAGGCCACAGTTTTCCAGAATCACGCCTCAGTCATGTTCCCTGGCCACAGGGATCCAGAATCAAACCTCAGTCATGTTGCCAGGCCATAGGATACCACCATCAAACCTCAGTCATATTCCCAGACCACAGGTTTCCACAATCAAACCGATTTCATGTTCCCAGGCAACAGGGTACCAGAATCCAAAGTGATGTCATGTTCCCAGGCCCCAGGATTCCTCAATCTAACATCAGTCATGTTCACAGGCCCATGGTTTCCAAAATCAAACCACAGTCATATTCCCAGGCAACATGGTTCGAGAATCAAACCTCAGTCATGTTCCCAGTCCACAGGATTCCAGAACCAAGCTTTCAGTCAGGTTCCCAGGGCACAGTATTCCATAATCTAAACAGATGTCATGTTCCCAGGCCGCAGGATTCCAGAATCACGCCTCAGTCATGTTCCCAGGCCACAGGGTTCCAGAATCAAACCAATGTCAAATTCCTAGGCCATGGGTTTCCAGTACCAAGCCACAGTCATGTTTCCTGGGCACAGGATTCCAGAATCTCGCCTCAGTCATGTTCCCTGGCCACAGGGTTCCAGAATCAAACCAATGTCAAGTTCCCAAGCCATGGGTTTCAAGTATCAGGTCGCAGTCATGTTTCCAGGGCACAGGGTTCTACAATCAAACCTCAGTCATGTTGCCAGTCCACAGGTTTCTGCCATCAAACCTCAGTCAAGTTCCCAGGCCACAGATTTCCAGAATCAAAGCTCAGTCATATTCCCATGACACATGGTTCCAGAATCAAACCTCAGTCATGTTCGCAGGCCACAGGATTCCACAATCAAACCACAGTCATGTTCCCAGGAGAAAGGTGTCCAGAAGCAAACCTCAGTCATGTTCCCAGGGAACAGGGTTACAGAAACAAACCTCAGTCATGTTGCCAGGCCACAGGTTTCCACCATCAAACCTCAGACATATTCCCAAGCCACAGGGTTCCAGAATCAAACCATTCTCATGTTCCCAGGCCACAGGGTTCCAGAATCCACTGATGACATGTTCCTCGGCCACAGGGTTCCAGAATCCACTGATGTCATGTTCCCAGGCCACAGGATTCCAGAATAAAACCTCAGTCAAGTTCCCTGTCCACAGGGTTCCAGAACCAAGCCTCAGTCATGTTCCCAGGGCCCAGTATTCCACAATCTAAACAGATGTCATGTTCCCAGGGCACAGCATTCCAGAATCACGCCTCAGTCTTGTTCCTGGCCACAGGGTTCCAGAATCAAACCAATGTCAAGTTCCCAGGCCATGGGTTTCAAGTATCAGGTCTCAGTCATGTTTCCAGGGTACAGGGTTCTACAATCAAACCTCAGTCATGTTGCCAGTCCACAGATTTCTGCCATCAAACCTCAGTCAAGTTCCCAGGCCACAGATTTCCAGAATCAAACTTCAGTCATATTCCCAGGCCACACTTTTCCAGAATCACGCCTCAGTCATGTTCCCAGGCCACAGCGTTCCAGAATCAAACCAATGTCAAACTCCTAGGCCATGGGTTTCCACTACCAGGCCACAGTCATGTTTCCAGGGCACAGGGTTCTACAATCAAACCTCAGTCATGTTGCCAGTCCACAGGTTTCTGCCATCAAACCTCAGTCAAGTTCCCAGGCCAAAGATTTCCAATATCAAACCTCAGTCATATTCGCAGGACACATGGTTCCAGAATCAAACCTCAGTCATGTTTGCAGGACCCATGATTCTACAATCAGAACACAGTCATGTTCCCAGCACAAAGGTGTCCAGAATCAAACCTCAGTCATGTTCCCAGGGAACAGGGTTCCAGAAACAAACCTCAGTCATGTTGCCAAGCCACAGGTTTCCACCATCAAACCTCAGACATGTTCCCAGGCCACAGGGTTCCAGAATCAAACCGTTCTCATGTTCCCAGGACACAGGGTTCCAGAATCCACTGATGTCATGTTCCCAGGCCACAGGGTTCGAGAAACAATCCTCAGTTATTTTTGCAGGCTACAGGGTTCCAGAATAAAACCTCAGTCATGTTCCCAGTCCACAGGGTACCAAAACCAAGCCTCAGTCAGATTCCCAGGGCCCAGTATTCCACAATCTAAACAGATGTCATGTTCCCAGGCAACAGAATTCCAGAATCACGCTTCAGTCTTGTTCCTGGCCACAGGGTTCCAGAATCAAACCAATGTCAAATTCCCAGGCCATGGGTTTCAAGTATCAGGTCGCAGTCATGTTTCCAGGGCACAGGGTTCTACAATCAAACCTCAGTAATGTTGCCAGTCCACAGATTTCTGCCATCAAACCTCAGTCAAGTTCCCAGGCCACAGATTTCCAGAATCAAACCTCAGTCATATTCCCAGGCCACACTTTTCCAGAATCACGCCTCAGTCATGTTACCAGGCCACCGGGTTCCAGAAACAATCCTCAGTTATATTCCCAGGCTACAGGGTTCCAGAATAAAACCTCAGTCATGTTCCCAGTCCACAGGGTTCCAGAATCAAACCAATGTCAATTTCTCAGGCCATGCGTTTCAAGTATCAGGTCACAGTCATGTTTCCAGAGCACAGGGTTCAACAGTCAAACCTCAGTAATGTTGCCAGTCCACAGATTTCTGCCATCAAACCTCAGTCAAGTTCCCAGGCCACAGATTTCCAGAATCAAACCTCAGTCATATTCCCAGGCCACAGTTTTCCAGAATCACGCCTCAGTCATGTTCCCTGGCCACAGGGATCCAGAATCAAACCTCAGTCATGTTGCCAGGCCATAGGGTACCACCATCAAACCTCAGTCATATTCCCAGACCACAGGTTTCCACAATCAAACCGATTTCATGTTCCCAGGCAACAGGGTACCAGAATCCAAAGTGATGTCATGTTCCCAGGCCCCAGGATTCCTCAATCTAACATCAGTCATGTTCACAGGCCAATGGTTTCCAAAATCAAACCACAGTCATATTCCCAGGCCACATGGTTCCAGAATCAAACCTCAGTCATGTTCCCAGTCCACAGGATTCCAGAACCAAGCTTTCAGTCAGGTTCCCAGGGCACAGTATTCCATAATCTAAACAGATGTCATGTTCCCAGGCCGCAGGATTCCAGAATCACGCCTCAGTCATGTTCCCAGGCCACAGGGTTCCAGAATCAAACCAATGTCAAATTCCTAGGCCATGGGTTTCCAGTACCAAGCCACAGTCATGTTTCCTGGGCACAGGATTCCAGAATCTCGCCTCAGTCATGTTCCCTGGCCACAGGGTTCCAGAATCAAAGCAATGTCAAGTTCCCAAGCCATGGGTTTCAAGTATCAGGTCGCAGTCATGTTTCCAGGGCACAGGGTTCTACAATCAAACCTCAGTCATGTTGCCAGTCCACAGGTTTCTGCCATCAAACCTCAGTCAAGTTCCCAGGCCACAGATTTCCAGAATCAAAGCTCAGTCATATTCCCAGGACACATGGTTCCAGAATCAAACCTCAGTCATGTTCACAGGCCACAGGATTCCACAATCAAACCACAGTCATGTTCCCAGGAGAAAGGTGTCCAGAAGCAAACCTCAGTCATGTTCCCAGGGAACAGGGTTCCAGAAACAAACCTCAGTCATGTTGCCAGGCCACAGGTTTCCACCATCAAACCTCAGACATATTCCCAAGCCACAGGGTTCCAGAATCAAACCGTTCTCATGTTCCCAGGCCACAGGGTTACAGAATCCACTGATGACATGTTCCTCGGCCAGAGGGTTCCAGAATCCACTGATGTCATGTTCCCAGGCCACAGGATTCCAGAATAAAACCTCAATCAAGTTCCCTGTCCACAGGGTTCCAGAACCAAGCCTCAGTCAGGTTCCCAGGGCCCAGAATTCCACAATCTAAACATATCTCATGTTCCCAGGGCACTGCATTCCAGAATCACGCCTCAGTCTTGTTCCTGGCCACAGGGTTCCAGAATCAAACCAATGTCAAGTTCCCAGGCCATGGGTTTCAAGTATCAGGTCTCAGTCATGTTTCCAGGGTACAGGGTTCTACAATCAAACCTCAGTCATATTGCCAGTCCACAGATTTCTGCCATCAAACCTCAGTCAAGTTCCCAAGCCACAGACTTCCAGAATCAAACTTCAGTCATATTCCCAGGCCACACTTTTCCAGAATCACGCCTCAGTCATGTTTCCAGGCCACAGCGTTCCAGAATCAAACCAATGTCAAACTCCTAGGCCATGGGTTTCCACTACCAGGCCACAGTCATGTTGCCAGTCCACAGGTTTCTGCCATCAAACCTCAGTCAAGTTCCCAGGCCAAAGATTTCCAATATCAAACCTCAGTCATATTCGCAGGACACATGGTTCCAGAATCAAACCTCAGTCATGTTTGCAGGACCCATGATTCTACAATCAGAACACAGTCATGTTCCCAGCACAAAGGTGTCCAGAATCAAACCTCAGTCATGTTCCCAGGGAACAGGGTTCCAGAAACAAACCTCAGTCATGTTGCCAAGCCACAGGTTTCCACCATCAAACCTCAGACATGTTCCCAGGCCACAGGGTTGCAGAATCAAACCGTTCTCATGTTCCCAGGCCACAGGGTTCCAGAAACCACTGATGTCATGTTCCCAGGCCACAGGGTACCAAAACCAAGCCTCAGTGAGGTTCCCAGGGCCCAGTATTCCACAATCTAAACAGATGTCATGTTCCCAGGCAACAGGATTCCAGAATCACGCCTCAGTCTTTTTCCTGGCCACAGGGTTCCAGAATCAAACCAATGTCAAATTCCCAGGCCATGGGTTTCAAGTATCAGGTCGCAGTCATGTTTCCAGGGCACAGGGTTCTACAATCAAACCTCAGTCATGTTGCCAGTCCACAGATTTCTGCCATCAAACCTCAGTCAAGTTCCCAGGCCACAGATTTCCAGAATCAAACCTCAGTCATATTCCCAGGCCACACTTTTCCAGAATCACGCCTCAGTCATGTTACCAGGCCACCGGGTTCCAGAAACAATCCTCAGTTATATTCCCAGGCTACAGGGTTCCAGAATAAAACCTCAGTCATGTTCCCAGTCCACAGGGTTCCAGAATCAAACCAATGTCAATTTCCCAGGCCATGCGTTTCAAGTATCAGGTCGCAGTCATGTTTCCAGAGCACAGGGTTCAACAATCAAACCTCAGTAATGTTGCCAGTCCACAGATTTCTGCCATCAAACCTCAGTCAAGTTCCCAGGCCACAGATTTCCAGAATCAAACCTCAGTCATATTCCCAGGCCACAGTTTTCCAGAATCACGCCTCAGTCATGTTCCCTGGCCACAGGGATCCAGAATCAAACCTCAGTCATGTTGCCAGGCCATAGGATACCACCATCAAACCTCAGTCATATTCCCAGACCACAGGTTTCCACAATCAAACCGATTTCATGTTCCCAGGCAACAGGGTACCAGAATCCAAAGTGATGTCATGTTCCCAGGCCCCAGGATTCCTCAATCTAACATCAGTCATGTTCACAGGCCAATGGTTTCCAAAATCAAACCACAGTCATATTCCCAGGCAACATGGTTCGAGAATCAAACCTCAGTCATGTTCCCAGTCCACAGGATTCCAGAACCAAGCTTTCAGTCAGGTTCCCAGGGCACAGTATTCCATAATCTAAACAGATGTCATGTTCCCAGGCCGCAGGATTCCAGAATCACGCCTCAGTCATGTTCCCAGGCCACAGGGTTCCAGAATCAAACCAATGTCAAATTCCTAGGCCATGGGTTTCCAGTACCAAGCCACAGTCATGTTTCCTGGGCACAGGATTCCAGAATCTCGCCTCAGTCATGTTCCCTGGCCACAGGGTTCCAGAATCAAACCAATGTCAAGTTCCCAAGCCATGGGTTTCAAGTATCAGGTCGCAGTCATGTTTCCAGGGCACAGGGTTCTACAATCAAACCTCAGTCATGTTGCCAGTCCACAGGTTTCTGCCATCAAACCTCAGTCAAGTTCCCAGGCCACAGATTTCCAGAATCAAAGCTCAGTCATATTCCCATGACACATGGTTCCAGAATCAAACCTCAGTCATGTTCGCAGGCCACAGGATTCCACAATCAAACCACAGTCATGTTCCCAGGAGAAAGGTGTCCAGAAGCAAACCTCAGTCATGTTCCCAGGGAACAGGGTTCCAGAAACAAACCTCAGTCATGTTGCCAGGCCACAGGTTTCCACCATCAAACCTCAGACATATTCCCAAGCCACAGGGTTCCAGAATCAAACCATTCTCATGTTCCCAGGCCACAGGGTTCCAGAATCCACTGATGACATGTTCCCCGGCCACAGGGTTCCAGAATCCACTGATGTCATGTTCCCAGGCCACAGGATTCCAGAATAAAACCTCAGTCAAGTTCCCTGTCCACAGGGTTCCAGAACCAAGCCTCAGTCAGGTTCCCAGGGCCCAGTATTCCACAATCTAAACAGATGTCATGTTCCCAGGGCACAGCATTCCAGAATCACGCCTCAGTCTTGTTCCTGGCCACAGGGTTCCAGAATCAAACCAATGTCAAGTTCCCAGGCCATGGGTTTCAAGTATCAGGTCTCAGTCATGTTTCCAGGGTACAGGGTTCTACAATCAAACCTCAGTCATGTTGCCAGTCCACAGATTTCTGCCATCAAACCTCAGTCAAGTTCCCAGGCCACAGATTTCCAGAATCAAACTTCAGTCATATTCCCAGGCCACACTTTTCCAGAATCACGCCTCAGTCATGTTCCCAGGCCACAGCGTTCCAGAATCAAACCAATGTCAAACTCCTAGGCCATGGGTTTCCACTACCAGGCCACAGTCATGTTTCCAGGGCACAGGGTTCTACAATCAAACCTCAGTCATGTTGCCAGTCCACAGGTTTCTGCCATCAAACCTCAGTCAAGTTCCCAGGCCAAAGATTTCCAATATCAAACCTCAGTCATATTCGCAGGACACATGGTTCCAGAATCAAACCTCAGTCATGTTTGCAGGACCCATGATTCTACAATCAGAACACAGTCATGTTCCCAGCACAAAGGTGTCCAGAATCAAACCTCAGTCATGTTCCCAGGGAACAGGGTTCCAGAAACAAACCTCAGTCATGTTGCCAAGCCACAGGTTTCCACCATCAAACCTCAGACATGTTCCCAGGCCACAGGGTTCCAGAATCAAACCGTTCTCATGTTCCCAGGCCACAGGGTTCCAGAATCCACTGATGTCATGTTCCCAGGCCACAGGGTTCGAGAAACAATCCTCAGTTATTTTTGCAGGCTACAGGGTTCCAGAATAAAACCTCAGTCATGTTCCCAGTCCACAGGGTACCAAAACCAAGCCTCAGTCAGATTCCCAGGGCCCAGTATTCCACAATCTAAACAGATGTCATGTTCCCAGGCAACAGAATTCCAGAATCACGCTTCAGTCTTGTTCCTGGCCACAGGGTTCCAGAATCAAACCAATGTCAAATTCCCAGGCCATGGGTTTCAAGTATCAGGTCGCAGTCATGTTTCCAGGGCACAGGGTTCTACAATCAAAGCTCAGTCATGTTGCCAGTCCACAGATTTCTGCCATCAAACCTCAGTCAAGTTCCCAGGCCACAGATTTCCAGAATCAAACCTCAGTCATATTCCCAGGCCACACTTTTCCAGAATCACGCCTCAGTCATGTTACCAGGCCACCGGGTTCCAGAAACAATCCTCAGTTATATTCCCAGGCTACAGGGTTCCAGAATAAAACCTCAGTCATGTTCCCAGTCCACAGGGTTCCAGAATCAAACCAATGTCAATTTCTCAGGCCATGCGTTTCAAGTATCAGGTCACAGTCATGTTTCCAGAGCACAGGGTTCAACAGTCAAACCTCAGTAATGTTGCCAGTCCACAGATTTCTGCCATCAAACCTCAGTCAAGTTCCCAGGCCACAGATTTCCAGAATCAAACCTCAGTCATATTCCCAGGCCACAGTTTTCCAGAATCACGCCTCAGTCATGTTCCCTGGCCACAGGGATCCAGAATCAAACCTCAGTCATGTTGCCAGGCCATAGGGTACCACCATCAAACCTCAGTCATATTCCCAGACCACAGGTTTCCACAATCAAACCGATTTCATGTTCCCAGGCAACAGGGTACCGGAATCCAAAGTGATGTCATGTTCCCAGGCCCCAGGATTCCTCAATCTAACATCAGTCATGTTCACAGGCCAATGGTTTCCAAAATCAAACCACAGTCATATTCCCAGGCCACATGGTTCCAGAATCAAACCTCAGTCATGTTCCCAGTCCACAGGATTCCAGAACCAAGCTTTCAGTCAGGTTCCCAGGGCACAGTATTCCATAATCTAAACAGATGTCATGTTCCCAGGCCGCAGGATTCCAGAATCACGCCTCAGTCATGTTCCCAGGCCACAGGGTTCCAGAATCAAACCAATGTCAAATTCCTAGGCCATGGGTTTCCAGTACCAAGCCACAGTCATGTTTCCTGGGCACAGGATTCCAGAATCTCGCCTCAGTCATGTTCCCTGGCCACAGGGTTCCAGAATCAAACCAATGTCAAGTTCCCAAGCCATGGGTTTCAAGTATCAGGTCGCAGTCATGTTTCCAGGGCACAGGGTTCTACAATCAAACCTCAGTCATGTTGCCAGTCCACAGGTTTCTGCCATCAAACCTCAGTCAAGTTCCCAGGCCACAGATTTCCAGAATCAAAGCTCAGTCATATTCCCAGGACACATGGTTCCAGAATCAAACCTCAGTCATGTTCGCAGGCCACAGGATTCCACAATCAAACCACAGTCATGTTCCCAGGAGAAAGGTGTCCAGAAGCAAACCTCAGTCATGTTCCCAGGGAACAGGGTTCCAGAAACAAACCTCAGTCATGTTGCCAGGCCACAGGTTTCCACCATCAAACCTCAGACATATTCCCAAGCCACAGGGTTCCAGAATCAAACCGTTCTCATGTTCCCAGGCCACAGGGTTACAGAATCCACTGATGACATGTTCCTCGGCCAGAGGGTTCCAGAATCCACTGATGTCATGTTCCCAGGCCACAGGATTCCAGAATAAAACCTCAATCAAGTTCCCTGTCCACAGGGTTCCAGAACCAAGCCTCAGTCAGGTTCCCAGGGCCCAGAATTCCACAATCTAAACATATCTCATGTTCCCAGGGCACTGCATTCCAGAATCACGCCTCAGTCTTGTTCCTGGCCACAGGGTTCCAGAATCAAACCAATGTCAAGTTCCCAGGCCATGGGTTTCAAGTATCAGGTCTCAGTCATGTTTCCAGGGTACAGGGTTCGACAATCAAACCTCAGTCATATTGCCAGTCCACAGATTTCTGCCATCAAACCTCAGTCAAGTTCCCAGGCCACAGACTTCCAGAATCAAACTTCAGTCATATTCCCAGGCCACACTTTTCCAGAATCACGCCTCAGTCATGTTTCCAGGCCACAGCGTTCCAGAATCAAACCAATGTCAAACTCCTAGGCCATGGGTTTCCACTACCAGGCCACAGTCATGTTGCCAGTCCACAGGTTTCTGCCATCAAACCTCAGTCAAGTTCCCAGGCCAAAGATTTCCAATATCAAACCTCAGTCATATTCGCAGGACACATGGTTCCAGAATCAAACCTCAGTCATGTTTGCAGGACCCATGATTCTACAATCAGAACACAGTCATGTTCCCAGCACAAAGGTGTCCAGAATCAAACCTCAGTCATGTTCCCAGGGAACAGGGTTCCAGAAACAAACCTCAGTCATGTTGCCAAGCCACAGGTTTCCACCATCAAACCTCAGACATGTTCCCAGGCCACAGGGTTGCAGAATCAAACCGTTCTCATGTTCCCAGGCCACAGGGTTCCAGAAACCACTGATGTCATGTTCCCAGGCCACAGGGTACCAAAACCAAGCCTCAGTGAGGTTCCCAGGGCCCAGTATTCCACAATCTAAACAGATGTCATGTTCCCAGGCAACAGGATTCCAGAATCACGCCTCAGTCTTTTTCCTGGCCACAGGGTTCCAGAATCAAACCAATGTCAAATTCCCAGGCCATGGGTTTCAAGTATCAGGTCGCAGTCATGTTTCCAGGGCACAGGGTTCTACAATCAAACCTCAGTAATGTTGCCAGTCCACAGATTTCTGCCATCAAACCTCAGTCAAGTTCCCAGGCCACAGATTTCCAGAATCAAACCTCAGTCATATTCCCAGGCCACACTTTTCCAGAATCACGCCTCAGTCATGTTACCAGGCCACCGGGTTCCAGAAACAATCCTCAGTTATATTCCCAGGCTACAGGGTTCCAGAATAAAACCTCAGTCATGTTCCCAGTCCACAGGGTTCCAGAATCAAACCAATGTCAATTTCCCAGGCCATGCGTTTCAAGTATCAGGTCGCAGTCATGTTTCCAGAGCACAGGGTTCAACAATCAAACCTCAGTAATGTTGCCAGTCCACAGATTTCTGCCATCAAACCTCAGTCAAGTTCCAAGGCCACAGATTTCCAGAATCAAACCTCAGTCATATTCCCAGGCCATAGTTTTCCAGAATCACGCCTCAGTCATGTTCCCTGGCCACAGGGATCCAGAATCAAACCTCAGTCATGTTGCCAGGCCATAGGATACCACCATCAAACCTCAGTCATATTCCCAGACCACAGGTTTCCACAATCAAACCGATTTCATGTTCCCAGGCAACAGGGTACCAGAATCCAAAGTGATGTCATGTTCCCAGGCCCCAGGATTCCTCAATCTAACATCAGTCATGTTCACAGGCCAATGGTTTCCAAAATCAAACCACAGTCATATTCCCAGGCAACATGGTTCGAGAATCAAACCTCAGTCATGTTCCCAGTCCACAGGATTCCAGAACCAAGCTTTCAGTCAGGTTCCCAGGGCACAGTATTCCATAATCTAAACAGATGTCATGTTCCCAGGCCGCAGGATTCCAGAATCACGCCTCAGTCATGTTCCCAGGCCACAGGGTTCCAGAATCAAACCAATGTCAAATTCCTAGGCCATGGGTTTCCAGTACCAAGCCACAGTCATGTTTCCTGGGCACAGGATTCCAGAATCTCGCCTCAGTCATGTTCCCTGGCCACAGGGTTCCAGAATCAAACCAATGTCAAGTTCCCAAGCCATGGGTTTCAAGTATCAGGTCGCAGTCATGTTTCCAGGGCACAGGGTTCTACAATCAAACCTCAGTCATGTTGCCAGTCCACAGGTTTCTGCCATCAAACCTCAGTCAAGTTCCCAGGCCACAGATTTCCAGAATCAAAGCTCAGTCATATTCCCATGACACATGGTTCCAGAATCAAACCTCAGTCATGTTCGCAGGCCACAGGATTCCACAATCAAACCACAGTCATGTTCCCAGGAGAAAGGTGTCCAGAAGCAAACCTCAGTCATGTTCCCAGGGAACAGGGTTCCAGAAACAAACCTCAGTCATGTTGCCAGGCCACAGGTTTCCTCCATCAAACCTCAGACATATTCCCAAGCCACAGGGTTCCAGAATCAAACCATTCTCATGTTCCCAGGCCACAGGGTTCCAGAATCCACTGATGACATGTTCCCCGGCCACAGGGTTCCAGAATCCACTGATGTCATGTTCCCAGGCCACAGGATTCCAGAATAAAACCTCAGTCAAGTTCCCTGTCCACAGGGTTCCAGAACCAAGCCTCAGTCAGGTTCCCAGGGCCCAGTATTCCACAATCTAAACAGATGTCATGTTCCCAGGGCACAGCATTCCAGAATCACGCCTCAGTCTTGTTCCTGGCCACAGGGTTCCAGAATCAAACCAATGTCAAGTTCCCAGGCCATGGGTTTCAAGTATCAGGTCTCAGTCATGTTTCCAGAGCACAGGGTTCAACAATCAAACCTCAGTAATGTTGCCAGTCCACAGGTTTCTGCCATCAAACCTCAGTCAAGTTCCCAGGCCAAAGATTTCCAATATCAAACCTCAGTCATATTCGCAGGACACATGGTTCCAGAATCAAACCTCAGTCATGTTTGCAGGACCCATGATTCTACAATCAGAACACAGTCATGTTCCCAGCACAAAGGTGTCCAGAATCAAACCTCAGTCATGTTCCCAGGGAACAGGGTTCCAGAAACAAACCTCAGTCATGTTGCCAAGCCACAGGTTTCCACCATCAAACCTCAGACATGTTCCCAGGCCACAGGGTTCCAGAATCAAACCGTTCTCATGTTCCCAGGCCACAGGGTTCCAGAATCCACTGATGTCATGTTCCCAGGCCACAGGGTTCGAGAAACAATCCTCAGTTATTTTTGCAGGCTACAGGGTTCCAGAATAAAACCTCAGTCATGTTCCCAGTCCACAGGGTACCAAAACCAAGCCTCAGTCAGATTCCCAGGGCCCAGTATTCCACAATCTAAACAGATGTCATGTTCCCAGGCAACAGAATTCCAGAATCACGCCTCAGTCTTGTTCCTGGCCACAGGGTTCCAGAATCAAACCAATGTCAAATTCCCAGGCCATGGGTTTCAAGTATCAGGTCGCAGTCATGTTTCCAGGGCACAGGGTTCTACAATCAAAGCTCAGTCATGTTGCCAGTCCACAGATTTCTGCCATCAAACCTCAGTCAAGTTCCCAGGCCACAGATTTCCAGAATCAAACCTCAGTCATATTCCCAGGCCACACTTTTCCAGAATCACGCCTCAGTCATGTTCCCAGGCCACAGGGTTCCAGCAACAATCCTCAGTTATATTCCCAGGCTACAGGGTTCCAGAATAAAACCTCAGTCATGTTCCCAGTCCACAGGGTTCCAGAATCAAACCAATGTCAATTTCCCAGGCCATGCGTTTCAAGTATCAGGTCTCAGTCATGTTTCCATAGCACAGGGTTCTACAATCAAACCTAAGTAATGTTGCCAGTCCACAGATTTCTGCCATCAAACCTCAGTCAAGTTCCCAGGCCACAGATTTCCAGAGTCAAACCTCAGTCATATTCCCAGGCCACAGTTTTCCAGAATCACGCCTCAGTCATGTTCCCTGGCCCCAGGGAGCCAGAATCAAACCTCAGTCATGTTGCCAGGCCATAGGATACCACCATCAAACCTCAGTCATATTCCCAGACCACAGGTTTCCACAATCAAACCGATTTCATGTTCCCAGGCAACAGGGTACCAGAATCCAAAGTGATGTCATGTTCCCAGGCCCCAGGATTCCTCAATCTAACATCAGTCATGTTCACAGGCCAATGGTTTCCAAAATCAAACCACAGTCATATTCCCAGGCCACATGGTTCCAGAATCAAACCTCAGTCATGTTCCCAGTCCACAGGATTCCAGAACCAAGCTTTCAGTCAGGTTCCCAGGGCACAGTATTCCATAATCTAAACAGATGTCATGTTCCCAGGCCGCAGGATTCCAGAATCACGCCTCAGTCATGTTCCCAGGCCACAGGGTTCCAGAATCAAACCAATGTCAAATTCCTAGGCCATGGGTTTCCAGTACCAAGCCACAGTCATGTTTCCTGGGCACAGGATTCCAGAATCTCGCCTCAGTCATGTTCCCTGGCCACAGGGTTAAAGAATCAAACCAATGTCAAGTTCCCAAGCCATGGGTTTCAAGTATCAGGTCGCAGTCATGTTTCCAGGGTACAGGGTTCTACAATCAAACCTCAGTCATGTTGCCAGTCCACAGGTTTCTGCCATCAAACCTCAGTCAAGTTCCCAGGCCACAGATTTCCAGAATCAAAGCTCAGTCATATTCCCATGACACATGGTTCCAGAATCAAACCTCAGTCATGTTCGCAGGCCACAGGATTCCACAATCAAACCACAGTCATGTTCCCAGGAGAAAGGTGTCCAGAAGCAAACCTCAGTCATGTTCCCAGGGAACAGGGTTCCAGAAACAAACCTCAGTCATGTTGCCAGGCCACAGGTTTCCACCATCAAACCTCAGACATATTCCCAAGCCACAGGGTTCCAGAATCAAACCGTTCTCATGTTCCCATGCCACAGGGTTCCAGAATCCACTGATGACATGTTCCTCGGCCAGAGGGTTCCAGAATCCACTGATGTCATGTTCCCAGGCCACAGGATTCCAGAATAAAACCTCAATAAAGTTCCCTGTCCACAGGGTTCCAGAACCAAGCCTCAGTCAGGTTCCCAGGGCCCAGAATTCCACAATCTAAACATATCTCATGTTCCCAGGGCACTGCATTCCAGAATCACGCCTCAGTCTTGTTCCTGGCCACAGGGTTCCAGAATCAAACCAATGTCAAGTTCCCAGGCCATGGGTTTCAAGTATCAGGTCTCAGTCATGTTTCCAGGGTACAGGGTTCTACAATCAAACCTCAGTCATATTGCCAGTCCACAGATTTCTGCCATCAAACCTCAGTCAAGTTCCCAGGCCACAGATTTCCAGAATCAAACTTCAGTCATATTCCCAGGCCACACTTTTCCAGAATCACGCCTCAGTCATGTTCCCAGGCCACAGCGTTCCAGAATCAAACCAATGTCAAACTCCTAGGCCATGGGTTTCCACTACCAGGCCACAGTCATGTTTCCAGGGCACAGGGTTCTACAATCAAACCTCAGTCATGTTGCCAGTCCACAGGTTTCTGCCATCAAACCTCAGTCAAGTTCCCAGGCCAAAGATTTCCAATATCAAACCTCAGTCATATTCGCAGGACACATGGTTCCAGAATCAAACCTCAGTCATGTTTGCAGGACCCATGATTCTACAATCAGAACACAGTCATGTTCCCAGCACAAAGGTGTCCAGAATCAAACCTCAGTCATGTTCCCAGGGAACAGGGTTCCAGAAACAAACCTCAGTCATGTTGCCAAGCCACAGGTTTCCACCATCAAACCTCAGACATGTTCCCAGGCCACAGGGTTCCAGAATCAAACCGTTCTCATGTTCCCAGGCCACAGGGTTCCAGAAACCACTGATGTCATGTTCCCAGGCCACAGGGTTCGAGAAACAATCCTCAGTTATTTTCGCAGGCTACAGGGTTCCAGAATAAAACCTCAGTCATGTTCCCAGTCCACAGGGTACCAAAACCAAGCCTCAGTCAGATTCCCAGGGCCTAGTATTCCACAATCTAAACAGATGTCATGTTCCCAGGCAACAGGATTCCAGAATCACGCCTCAGTCTTGTTCCTGGCCACAGGGTTCCAGAATCAAACCAATGTCAAATTCCCAGGCCATGGGTTTCAAGTATCAGGTCGCAGTCATGTTTCCAGGGCACAGGGTTCTACAATCAAACCTCAGTAATGTTGCCAGTCCACAGATTTCTGCCATCAAACCTCAGTCAAGTTCCCAGGCCACAGATTTCCAGAATCAAACCTCAGTCATATTCCCAGGCCACACTTTTCCAGAATCACGCCTCAGTCATGTTACCAGGCCACCGGGTTCCAGAAACAATCCTCAGTTATATTCCCAGGCTACAGGGTTCCAGAATAAAACCTCAGTCATGTTCCCAGTCCACAGGGTTCCAGAATCAAACCAATGTCAATTTCCCAGGCCATGCGTTTCAAGTATCAGGTCGCAGTCATGTTTCCAGAGCACAGGGTTCAACAATCAAACCTCAGTAATGTTGCCAGTCCACAGATTTCTGCCATCAAACCTCAGTCAAGTTCCCAGGCCACAGATTTCCAGAATCAAACCTCAGTCATATTCCCAGGCCACAGTTTTCCAGAATCACGCCTCAGTCATGTTCCCTGGCCACAGGGATCCAGAATCAAACCTCAGTCATGTTGCCAGGCCATAGGATACCACCATCAAACCTCAGTCATATTCCCAGACCACAGGTTTCCACAATCAAACCGATTTCATGTTCCCAGGCAACAGGGTACCAGAATCCAAAGTGATGTCATGTTCCCAGGCCCCAGGATTCCTCAATCTAACATCAGTCATGTTCACAGGCCAATGGTTTCCAAAATCAAACCACAGTCATATTCCCAGGCAACATGGTTCGAGAATCAAACCTCAGTCATGTTCCCAGTCCACAGGATTCCAGAACCAAGCTTTCAGTCAGGTTCCCAGGGCACAGTATTCCATAATCTAAACAGATGTCATGTTCCCAGGCCGCAGGATTCCAGAATCACGCCTCAGTCATGTTCCCAGGCCACAGGGTTCCAGAATCAAACCAATGTCAAATTCCTAGGCCATGGGTTTCCAGTACCAAGCCACAGTCATGTTTCCTGGGCACAGGATTCCAGAATCTCGCCTCAGTCATGTTCCCTGGCCACAGGGTTCCAGAATCAAACCAATGTCAAGTTCCCAAGCCATGGGTTTCAAGTATCAGGTCGCAGTCATGTTTCCAGGGCACAGGGTTCTACAATCAAACCTCAGTCATGTTGCCAGTCCACAGGTTTCTGCCATCAAACCTCAGTCAAGTTCCCAGGCCACAGATTTCCAGAATCAAAGCTCAGTCATATTCCCATGACACATGGTTCCAGAATCAAACCTCAGTCATGTTCGCAGGCCACAGGATTCCACAATCAAACCACAGTCATGTTCCCAGGAGAAAGGTGTCCAGAAGCAAACCTCAGTCATGTTCCCAGGGAACAGGGTTCCAGAAACAAACCTCAGTCATGTTGCCAGGCCACAGGTTTCCTCCATCAAACCTCAGACATATTCCCAAGCCACAGGGTTCCAGAATCAAACCATTCTCATGTTCCCAGGCCACAGGGTTCCAGAATCCACTGATGACATGTTCCCCGGCCACAGGGTTCCAGAATCCACTGATGTCATGTTCCCAGGCCACAGGATTCCAGAATAAAACCTCAGTCAAGTTCCCTGTCCACAGGGTTCCAGAACCAAGCCTCAGTCAGGTTCCCAGGGCCCAGTATTCCACAATCTAAACAGATGTCATGTTCCCAGGGCACAGCATTCCAGAATCACGCTTCAGTCTTGTTCCTGGCCACAGGGTTCCAGAATCAAACCAATGTCAAGTTCCCAGGCCATGGGTTTCAAGTATCAGGTCTCAGTCATGTTTCCAGAGCACAGGGTTCAACAATCAATCCTCAGTCATGTTGCCAGTCCACAGGTTTCTGCCATCAAACCTCAGTCAAGTTCCCAGGCCAAAGATTTCCAATATCAAACCTCAGTCATATTCGCAGGACACATGGTTCCAGAATCAAACCTCAGTCATGTTTGCAGGACCCATGATTCTACAATCAGAACACAGTCATGTTCCCAGCACAAAGGTGTCCAGAATCAAACCTCAGTCATGTTCCCAGGGAACAGGGTTCCAGAAACAAACCTCAGTCATGTTGCCAAGCCACAGGTTTCCACCATCAAACCTCAGACATGTTCCCAGGCCACAGGGTTCCAGAATCAAACCGTTCTCATGTTCCCAGGCCACAGGGTTCCAGAATCCACTGATGTCATGTTCCCAGGCCACAGGGTTCGAGAAACAATCCTCAGTTATTTTTGCAGGCTACAGGGTTCCAGAATAAAACCTCAGTCATGTTCCCAGTCCACAGGGTACCAAAACCAAGCCTCAGTCAGATTCCCAGGGCCCAGTATTCCACAATCTAAACAGATGTCATGTTCCCAGGCAACAGAATTCCAGAATCACGCCTCAGTCTTGTTCCTGGCCACAGGGTTCCAGAATCAAACCAATGTCAAATTCCCAGGCCATGGGTTTCAAGTATCAGGTCGCAGTCATGTTTCCAGGGCACAGGGTTCTACAATCAAAGCTCAGTCATGTTGCCAGTCCACAGATTTCTGCCATCAAACCTCAGTCAAGTTCCCAGGCCACAGATTTCCAGAATCAAACCTCAGTCATATTCCCAGGCCACACTTTTCCAGAATCACGCCTCAGTCATGTTCCCAGGCCACAGGGTTCCAGCAACAATCCTCAGTTATATTCCCAGGCTACAGGGTTCCAGAATAAAACCTCAGTCATGTTCCCAGTCCACAGGGTTCCAGAATCAAACCAATGTCAATTTCCCAGGCCATGCGTTTCAAGTATCAGGTCTCAGTCATGTTTCCATAGCACAGGGTTCTACAATCAAACCTAAGTAATGTTGCCAGTCCACAGATTTCTGCCATCAAACCTCAGTCAAGTTCCCAGGCCACAGATTTCCAGAGTCAAACCTCAGTCATATTCCCAGGCCACAGTTTTCCAGAATCACGCCTCAGTCATGTTCCCTGGCCCCAGGGAGCCAGAATCAAACCTCAGTCATGTTGCCAGGCCATAGGATACCACCATCAAACCTCAGTCATATTCCCAGACCACAGGTTTCCACAATCAAACCGATTTCATGTTCCCAGGCAACAGGGTACCAGAATCCAAAGTGATGTCATGTTCCCAGGCCCCAGGATTCCTCAATCTAACATCAGTCATGTTCACAGGCCAATGGTTTCCAAAATCAAACCACAGTCATATTCCCAGGCCACATGGTTCCAGAATCAAACCTCAGTCATGTTCCCAGTCCACAGGATTCCAGAACCAAGCTTTCAGTCAGGTTCCCAGGGCACAGTATTCCATAATCTAAACAGATGTCATGTTCCCAGGCCGCAGGATTCCAGAATCACGCCTCAGTCATGTTCCCAGGCCACAGGGTTCCAGAATCAAACCAATGTCAAATTCCTAGGCCATGGGTTTCCAGTACCAAGCCACAGTCATGTTTCCTGGGCACAGGATTCCAGAATCTCGCCTCAGTCATGTTCCCTGGCCACAGGGTTAAAGAATCAAACCAATGTCAAGTTCCCAAGCCATGGGTTTCAAGTATCAGGTCGCAGTCATGTTTCCAGGGTACAGGGTTCTACAATCAAACCTCAGTCATGTTGCCAGTCCACAGGTTTCTGCCATCAAACCTCAGTCAAGTTCCCAGGCCACAGATTTCCAGAATCAAAGCTCAGTCATATTCCCATGACACATGGTTCCAGAATCAAACCTCAGTCATGTTCGCAGGCCACAGGATTCCACAATCAAACCACAGTCATGTTCCCAGGAGAAAGGTGTCCAGAAGCAAACCTCAGTCATGTTCCCAGGGAACAGGGTTCCAGAAACAAACCTCAGTCATGTTGCCAGGCCACAGGTTTCCACCATCAAACCTCAGACATATTCCCAAGCCACAGGGTTCCAGAATCAAACCGTTCTCATGTTCCCATGCCACAGGGTTCCAGAATCCACTGATGACATGTTCCTCGGCCAGAGGGTTCCAGAATCCACTGATGTCATGTTCCCAGGCCACAGGATTCCAGAATAAAACCTCAATAAAGTTCCCTGTCCACAGGGTTCCAGAACCAAGCCTCAGTCAGGTTCCCAGGGCCCAGAATTCCACAATCTAAACATATCTCATGTTCCCAGGGCACTGCATTCCAGAATCACGCCTCAGTCTTGTTCCTGGCCACAGGGTTCCAGAATCAAACCAATGTCAAGTTCCCAGGCCATGGGTTTCAAGTATCAGGTCTCAGTCATGTTTCCAGGGTACAGGGTTCTACAATCAAACCTCAGTCATATTGCCAGTCCACAGATTTCTGCCATCAAACCTCAGTCAAGTTCCCAGGCCACAGATTTCCAGAATCAAACTTCAGTCATATTCCCAGGCCACACTTTTCCAGAATCACGCCTCAGTCATGTTCCCAGGCCACAGCGTTCCAGAATCAAACCAATGTCAAACTCCTAGGCCATGGGTTTCCACTACCAGGCCACAGTCATGTTTCCAGGGCACAGGGTTCTACAATCAAACCTCAGTCATGTTGCCAGTCCACAGGTTTCTGCCATCAAACCTCAGTCAAGTTCCCAGGCCAAAGATTTCCAATATCAAACCTCAGTCATATTCGCAGGACACATGGTTCCAGAATCAAACCTCAGTCATGTTTGCAGGACCCATGATTCTACAATCAGAACACAGTCATGTTCCCAGCACAAAGGTGTCCAGAATCAAACCTCAGTCATGTTCCCAGGGAACAGGGTTCCAGAAACAAACCTCAGTCATGTTGCCAAGCCACAGGTTTCCACCATCAAACCTCAGACATGTTCCCAGGCCACAGGGTTCCAGAATCAAACCGTTCTCATGTTCCCAGGCCACAGGGTTCCAGAAACCACTGATGTCATGTTCCCAGGCCACAGGGTTCGAGAAACAATCCTCAGTTATTTTCGCAGGCTACAGGGTTCCAGAATAAAACCTCAGTCATGTTCCCAGTCCACAGGGTACCAAAACCAAGCCTCAGTCAGATTCCCAGGGCCTAGTATTCCACAATCTAAACAGATGTCATGTTCCCAGGCAACAGGATTCCAGAATCACGCCTCAGTCTTGTTCCTGGCCACAGGGTTCCAGAATCAAACCAATGTCAAATTCCCAGGCCATGGGTTTCAAGTATCAGGTCGCAGTCATGTTTCCAGGGCACAGGGTTCTACAATCAAACCTCAGTAATGTTGCCAGTCCACAGATTTCTGCCATCAAACCTCAGTCAAGTTCCCAGGCCACAGATTTCCAGAATCAAACCTCAGTCATATTCCCAGGCCACACTTTTCCAGAATCACGCCTCAGTCATGTTACCAGGCCACCGGGTTCCAGAAACAATCCTCAGTTATATTCCCAGGCTACAGGGTTCCAGAATAAAACCTCAGTCATGTTCCCAGTCCACAGGGTTCCAGAATCAAACCAATGTCAATTTCCCAGGCCATGCGTTTCAAGTATCAGGTCGCAGTCATGTTTCCAGAGCACAGGGTTCAACAATCAAACCTCAGTAATGTTGCCAGTCCACAGATTTCTGCCATCAAACCTCAGTCAAGTTCCCAGGCCACAGATTTCCAGAATCAAACCTCAGTCATATTCCCAGGCCACAGTTTTCCAGAATCACGCCTCAGTCATGTTCCCTGGCCACAGGGATCCAGAATCAAACCTCAGTCATGTTGCCAGGCCATAGGATACCACCATCAAACCTCAGTCATATTCCCAGACCACAGGTTTCCACAATCAAACCGATTTCATGTTCCCAGGCAACAGGGTACCAGAATCCAAAGTGATGTCATGTTCCCAGGCCCCAGGATTCCTCAATCTAACATCAGTCATGTTCACAGGCCAATGGTTTCCAAAATCAAACCACAGTCATATTCCCAGGCAACATGGTTCCAGAATCAAACCTCAGTCATGTTCCCAGTCCACAGGATTCCAGAACCAAGCTTTCAGTCAGGTTCCCAGGGCACAGTATTCCATAATCTAAACAGATGTCATGTTCCCAGGCCGCAGGATTCCAGAATCACGCCTCAGTCATGTTCCCAGGCCACAGGGTTCCAGAATCAAACCAATGTCAAATTCCTAGGCCATGGGTTTCCAGTACCAAGCCACAGTCATGTTTCCTGGGCACAGGATTCCAGAATCTCGCCTCAGTCATGTTCCCTGGCCACAGGGTTCCAGAATCAAACCAATGTCAAGTTCCCAAGCCATGTGTTTCAAGTATCAGGTCGCAGTCATGTTTCCAGGGCACAGGGTTCTACAATCAAACCTCAGTCATGTTGCCAGTCCACAGGTATCTGCCATCAAACCTCAGTCAAGTTCCCAGGCCACAGATTTCCAGAATCAAAGCTCAGTCATATTCCCATGACACATGGTTCCAGAATCAAACCTCAGTCATGTTCGCAGGCCACAGGATTCCACAATCAAACCACAGTCATGTTCCCAGGAGAAAGGTGTCCAGAAGCAAACCTCAGTCATGTTCCCAGGGAACAGGGTTCCAGAAACAAACCTCAGTCATGTTGCCAGGCCACAGGTTTCCACCATCAAACCTCAGACATATTCCCAAGCCACAGGGTTCCAGAATCAAACCGTTCTCATGTTCCCAGGCCACAGGGTTCCAGAATCCACTGATGACATGTTCCTCGGCCAGAGGGTTCCAGAATCCACTGATGTCATGTTCCCAGGCCACAGGATTCCAGAATAAAACCTCAATCAAGTTCCCTGTCCACAGGGTTCCAGAACCAAGCCTCAGTCAGGTTCCCAGGGCCCAGAATTCCACAATCTAAACAAATCTCATGTTCCCAATGCACTGCATTCCAGAATCACGGCTCAGTCTTGTTCCTGGCCACAGGGTTCCAGAATCAAACCAATGTCAAGTTCCCAGGCCATGGGTTTCAAGTATCAGGTCTCAGTCATGTTTCCAGGGTACAGGGTTCTACAATCAAACCTCAGTCATATTGCCAGTCCACAGATTTCTGCCATCAAACCTCAGTCAAGTTCCCAGGCCACAGACTTCCAGAATCAAACTTCAGTCATATTCCCAGGCCACACTTTTCCAGAATCACGCCTCAGTCATGTTTCCAGGCCACAGCGTTCCAGAATCAAACCAATGTCAAACTCCTAGGCCATGGGTTTCCACTACCAGGCCACAGTCATGTTTCCAGGGCACAGGGTTCTACAATCAAACCTCAGTCATGTTGCCAGTCCACAGGTTTCTGCCATCAAACCTCAGTCAAGTTCCCAGGCCAAAGATTTCCAATATCAAACCTCAGTCATATTCGCAGGACACATGGTTCCAGAATCAAACCTCAGTCATGTTTGCAGGACCCATGATTCTACAATCAGAACACAGTCATGTTCCCAGCACAAAGGTGTCCAGAATCAAACCTCAGTCATGTTCCCAGGGAACAGGGTTCCAGAAACAAACCTCAGTCATGTTGCCAAGCCACAGGTTTCCACCATCAAACCTCAGACATGTTCCCAGGCCACAGGGTTGCAGAATCAAACCGTTCTCATGTTCCCAGGCCACAGGGTTCCAGAAACCACTGATGTCATGTTCCCAGGCCACAGGATTCCAGAATAAAACCTCAGTCAAGTTCCCTGTCCACAGGGTTCCAGAACCAAGCCTCAGTCAGGTTCCCAGGGCCCAGTATTCCACAATCTAAACAGATGTCATGTTCCCAGGGCACAGCATTCCAGAATCACGCCTCAGTCTTGTTCCTGGCCACAGGGTTCCAGAATCAAACCAATGTCAAGTTCCCAGGCCATGGGTTTCAAGTATCAGGTCTCAGTCATGTTTCCAGGGTACAGGGTTCTACAATCAAACCTCAGTCATTTTGCCAGTCCACAGATTTCTGCCATCAAACCTCAGTCAAGTTCCCAGGCCACAGATTTCCAGAATCAAACTTCAGTCATATTCCCAGGCCACACTTTTCCAGAATCACGCCTCAGTCATGTTCCCAGGCCACAGGGTTCCAGCAACAATCCTCAGTTATATTCCCAGGCTACAGGGTTCCAGAATAAAACCTCAGTCATGTTCCCAGTCCACAGGGTTCCAGAATCAAACCAATGTCAATTTCCCAGGCCATGCGTTTCAAGTATCAGGTCTCAGTCATGTTTCCATAGCACAGGGTTCTACAATCAAACCTAAGTAATGTTGCCAGTCCACAGATTTCTGCCATCAAACCTCAGTCAAGTTCCCAGGCCACAGATTTCCAGAGTCAAACCTCAGTCATATTCCCAGGCCACAGTTTTCCAGAATCACGCCTCAGTCATGTTCCCTGGCCCCAGGGATCCAGAATCAAACCTCAGTCATGTTGCCAGGCCATAGGATACCACCATCAAACCTCAGTCATATTCCCAGACCACAGGTTTCCACAATCAAACCGATTTCATGTTCCCAGGCAACAGGGTACCAGAATCCAAAGTGATGTCATGTTCCCAGGCCCCAGGATTCCTCAATCTAACATCAGTCATGTTCACAGGCCAATGGTTTCCAAAATCAAACCACAGTCATATTCCCAGGCCACATGGTTTCAGAATCAAACCTCAGTCATGTTTGCAGGACCCATGGTTCCACAATCAAACCACAGTCATGTTCCCAGGACAAAGGTGTCCAGAGGCAAAACTCACTCATGTTCCCAGGGAACAGGGTTTCAGAAACAAACCTCAGTCATGTTGCCAGGCCACAGGTTTCCACCATCAAACCTCAGACATATTCCCAAGCCAAAGGGTTCCAGAATCAAACCGTTCTCATGTTCCCATGCCACAGGGTTCCAGAATCCACTGATGACATGTTCCTCGGCCAGAGGGTTCCAGAATCCACTGATGTCATGTTCCCAGGCCACAGGATTCCAGAATAAAACCTCAATCAAGTTCCCTGTCCACAGGGTTCCAGAACCAAGCCTCAGTCATGTTCCCAGGGCCCAGAATTCCACAATCTAAACATATCTCATGTTCCCAGGGCACTGCATTCCAGAATCACGCCTCAGTCTTGTTCCTGGCCACAGGGTTCCAGAATCAAACCAATGTCAAGTTCCCAGGCCATGGGTTTCAAGTATCAGGTCTCAGTCATGTTTCCAGGGTACAGGGTTCTACAATCAAACCACAGTCATATTGCCAGTCCACAGATTTCTGCCATCAAACCTCAGTCAAGTTCCCAGGCCACAGATTTCCAGAATCAAACTTCAGTCATATTCCCAGGCCACACTTTTCCAGAATCACGCCTCAGTCATGTTCCCAGGCCACAGCGTTCCAGAATCAAACCAATGTCAAACTCCTAGGCCATGGGTTTCCACTACCAGGCCACAGTCATGTTTCCAGGGCACAGGGTTCTACAATCAAACCTCAGTCATGTTGCCAGTCCACAGGTTTCTGCCATCAAACCTCAGTCAAGTTCCCAGGCCAAAGATTTCCAATATCAAACCTCAGTCATATTCGCAGGACACATGGTTCCAGAATCAAACCTCAGTCATGTTTGCAGGACCCATGATTCTACAATCAGAACACAGTCATGTTCCCAGCACAAAGGTGTCCAGAATCAAACCTCAGTCATGTTCCCAGGGAACAGGGTTCCAGAAACAAACCTCAGTCATGTTGCCAAGCCACAGGTTTCCACCATCAAACCTCAGACATGTTCCCAGGCCACAGGGTTGCAGAATCAAACCGTTCTCATGTTCCCAGGCCACAGGGTTCCAGAAACCACTGATGTCATGTTCCCAGGCCACAGGATTCCAGAATAAAACCTCAGTCAAGTTCCCTGTCCACAGGGTTCCAGAACCAAGCCTCAGTCAGGTTCCCAGGGCCCAGTATTCCACAATCTAAACAGATGTCATGTTCCCAGGGCACAGCATTCCAGAATCACGCCTCAGTCTTGTTCCTGGCCACAGGGTTCCAGAATCAAACCAATGTCAAGTTCCCAGGCCATGGGTTTCAAGTATCAGGTCTCAGTCATGTTTCCAGGGTACAGGGTTCTACAATCAAACCTCAGTCATTTTGCCAGTCCACAGATTTCTGCCATCAAACCTCAGTCAAGTTCCCAGGCCACAGATTTCCAGAATCAAACTTCAGTCATATTCCCAGGCCACACTTTTCCAGAATCACGCCTCAGTCATGTTCCCAGTCCACAGGGTTCCAGAATCAAACCAATGTCAATTTCCCAGGCCATGCGTTTCAACTATCAGGTCGCAGTCATGTTTCCAGAGCACAGGGTTCAACAGTCAAACCTCAGTAATGTTGCCAGTCCACAGATTTCTGCCATCAAACCTCAGTCAAGTTCCCAGGCCACAGATTTCCAGAGTCAAACCTCAGTCATATTCCCAGGCCACAGTTTTCCAGAATCACGCCTCAGTCATGTTCCCTGGCCCCAGGGATCCAGAATCAAACCTCAGTCATGTTGCCAGGCCATAGGATACCACCATCAAACCTCAGTCATATTCCCAGACCACAGGTTTCCACAATCAAACCGATTTCATGTTCCCAGGCAACAGGGTACCAGAATCCAAAGTGATGTCATGTTCCCAGGCCCCAGGATTCCTCAATCTAACATCAGTCATGTTCACAGGCCAATGGTTTCCAAAATCAAACCACAGTCATATTCCCAGGCCACATGGTTCCAGAATCAAACCTCAGTCATGTTTGCAGGACCCATGGTTCCACAATCAAACCACAGTCATGTTCCCAGGACAAAGGTGTCCAGAGGCAAAACTCACTCATGTTCCCAGGGAACAGGGTTTCAGAAACAAACCTCAGTCATGTTGCCAGGCCACAGGTTTCCACCATCAAACCTCAGACATATTCCCAAGCCACAGGGTTCCAGAATCAAACCGTTCTCATGTTCCCATGCCACAGGGTTCCAGAATCCACTGATGACATGTTCCTCGGCCAGAGGGTTCCAGAATCCACTGATGTCATGTTCCCAGGCCACAGGATTCCAGAATAAAACCTCAATCAAGTTCCCTGTCCACAGGGTTCCAGAACCAAGCCTCAGTCAGGTTCCCAGGGCCCAGAATTCCACAATCTAAACATATCTCATGTTCCCAGGGCACTGCATTCCAGAATCACGCCTCAGTCTTGTTCCTGGCCACAGGGTTCCAGAATCAAACCAATGTCAAGTTCCCAGGCCATGGGTTTCAAGTATCAGGTCTCAGTCATGTTTCCAGGGTACAGGGTTCTACAATCAAACCTCAGTCATATTGCCAGTCCACAGATTTCTGCCATCAAACCTCAGTCAAGTTCCCAGGCCACAGATTTCCGGAATCAAACTTCAGTCATATTCCCAGGCCACACTTTTCCAGAATCACGCCTCAGTCATGTTCCCAGGCCACAGCGTTCCAGAATCAAAGCAATGTCAAACTCCTAGGCCATGGGTTTCCACTACCAGGCCACAGTCATGTTTCCAGGGCACAGGGTTCTACAATCAAACCTCAGTCATGTTGCCAGTCCACAGGTTTCTGCCATCAAACCTCAGTCAAGTTCCCAGGCCAAAGATTTCCAATATCAAACCTCAGTCATATTCGCAGGACACATGGTTCCAGAATCAAACCTCAGTCATGTTTGCAGGACCCATGATTCTACAATCAGAACACAGTCATGTTCCCAGCACAAAGGTGTCCAGAATCAAACCTCAGTCATGTTCCCAGGGAACAGGGTTCCAGAAACAAACCTCAGTCATGTTGCCAAGCCACAGGTTTCCACCATCAAACCTCAGACATGTTCCCAGGCCACAGGGTTGCAGAATCAAACCGTTCTCATGTTCCCAGGCCACAGGGTTCCAGAAACCACTGATGTCATGTTCCCAGGCCACAGGGTTCGAGAAACAATCCTCAGTTATTTTCGCAGGCTACAGGGTTCCAGAATAAAACCTCAGTCATGTTCCCAGTCCACAGGGTACCAAAACCAAGCCTCAGTCAGATTCCCAGGGCCCAGTATTCCACAATCTAAACAGATGTCATGTTCCCAGGCAACAGGATTCCAGAATCACGCCTCAGTCTTGTTCCTGGCCACAGGGTTCCAGAATCAAACCAATGTCAAATTCCCAGGCCATGGGTTTCAAGTATCAGGTCGCAGTCATGTTTCCAGGGCACAGGGTTCTACAATCAAACCTCAGTAATGTTGCCAGTCCACAGATTTCTGCCATCAAACCTCAGTCAAGTTCCCAGGCCACAGATTTCCAGAATCAAACCTCAGTCATATTCCCAGGCCACACTTTTCCAGAATCACGCCTCAGTCATGTTCCCTGGCCACAGGGATCCAGAATCAAACCTCAGTCATGTTGCCAGGCCATAGGGTACCACCATCAAACCTCAGTCATATTCCCAGACCACAGGTTTCCACAATCAAACCGATTTCATGTTCCCAGGCAACAGGGTACCAGAATCCAAAGTGATGTCATGTTCCCAGGCCCCAGGATTCCTCAATCTAACATCAGTCATGTTCACAGGCCAATGGTTTCCAAAATCAAACCACAGTCATATTCCCAGGCCACATGGTTCCAGAATCAAACCTCAGTCATGTTCCCAGTCCACAGGATTCCAGAACCAAGCTTTCAGTCAGGTTCCCAGGGCACAGTATTCCATAATCTAAACAGATGTCATGTTCCCAGGCCGCAGGATTCCAGAATCACGCCTCAGTCATGTTCCCAGGCCACAGGGTTCCAGAATCAAACCAATGTCAAATTCCTAGGCCATGGGTTTCCAGTACCAAGCCACAGTCATGTTTCCTGGGCACAGGATTCCAGAATCTCGCCTCAGTCATGTTCCCTGGCCACAGGGTTCCAGAATCAAACCAATGTCAAGTTCCCAAGCCATGTGTTTCAAGTATCAGGTCGCAGTCATGTTTCCAGGGCACAGGGTTCTACAATCAAACCTCAGTCATGTTGCCAGTCCACAGGTATCTGCCATCAAACCTCAGTCAAGTTCCCAGGCCACAGATTTCCAGAATCAAAGCTCAGTCATATTCCCATGACACATGGTTCCAGAATCAAACCTCAGTCATGTTCGCAGGCCACAGGATTCCACAATCAAACCACAGTCATGTTCCCAGGAGAAAGGTGTCCAGAAGCAAACCTCAGTCATGTTCCCAGGGAACAGGGTTCCAGAAACAAACCTCAGTCATGTTGCCAGGCCACAGGTTTCCACCATCAAACCTCAGACATATTCCCAAGCCACAGGGTTCCAGAATCAAACCGTTCTCATGTTCCCAGGCCACAGGGTTCCAGAATCCACTGATGACATGTTCCTCGGCCAGAGGGTTCCAGAATCCACTGATGTCATGTTCCCAGGCCACAGGATTCCAGAATAAAACCTCAATCAAGTTCCCTGTCCACAGGGTTCCAGAACCAAGCCTCAGTCAGGTTCCCAGGGCCCAGAATTCCACAATCTAAACAAATCTCATGTTCCCAATGCACTGCATTCCAGAATCACGGCTCAGTCTTGTTCCTGGCCACAGGGTTCCAGAATCAAACCAATGTCAAGTTCCCAGGCCATGGGTTTCAAGTATCAGGTCTCAGTCATGTTTCCAGGGTACAGGGTTCTACAATCAAACCTCAGTCATATTGCCAGTCCACAGATTTCTGCCATCAAACCTCAGTCAAGTTCCCAGGCCACAGACTTCCAGAATCAAACTTCAGTCATATTCCCAGGCCACACTTTTCCAGAATCACGCCTCAGTCATGTTTCCAGGCCACAGCGTTCCAGAATCAAACCAATGTCAAACTCCTAGGCCATGGGTTTCCACTACCAGGCCACAGTCATGTTTCCAGGGCACAGGGTTCTACAATCAAACCTCAGTCATGTTGCCAGTCCACAGGTTTCTGCCATCAAACCTCAGTCAAGTTCCCAGGCCAAAGATTTCCAATATCAAACCTCAGTCATATTCGCAGGACACATGGTTCCAGAATCAAACCTCAGTCATGTTTGCAGGACCCATGATTCTACAATCAGAACACAGTCATGTTCCCAGCACAAAGGTGTCCAGAATCAAACCTCAGTCATGTTCCCAGGGAACAGGGTTCCAGAAACAAACCTCAGTCATGTTGCCAAGCCACAGGTTTCCACCATCAAACCTCAGACATGTTCCCAGGCCACAGGGTTGCAGAATCAAACCGTTCTCATGTTCCCAGGCCACAGGGTTCCAGAAACCACTGATGTCATGTTCCCAGGCCACAGGATTCCAGAATAAAACCTCAGTCAAGTTCCCTGTCCACAGGGTTCCAGAACCAAGCCTCAGTCAGGTTCCCAGGGCCCAGTATTCCACAATCTAAACAGATGTCATGTTCCCAGGGCACAGCATTCCAGAATCACGCCTCAGTCTTGTTCCTGGCCACAGGGTTCCAGAATCAAACCAATGTCAAGTTCCCAGGCCATGGGTTTCAAGTATCAGGTCTCAGTCATGTTTCCAGGGTACAGGGTTCTACAATCAAACCTCAGTCATTTTGCCAGTCCACAGATTTCTGCCATCAAACCTCAGTCAAGTTCCCAGGCCACAGATTTCCAGAATCAAACTTCAGTCATATTCCCAGGCCACACTTTTCCAAAATCACGCCTCAGTCATGTTCCCAGGCCACAGGGTTCCAGCAACAATCCTCAGTTATATTCCCAGGCTACAGGGTTCCAGAATAAAACCTCAGTCATGTTCCCAGTCCACAGGGTTCCAGAATCAAACCAATGTCAATTTCCCAGGCCATGCGTTTCAAGTATCAGGTCTCAGTCATGTTTCCATAGCACAGGGTTCTACAATCAAACCTAAGTAATGTTGCCAGTCCACAGATTTCTGCCATCAAACCTCAGTCAAGTTCCCAGGCCACAGATTTCCAGAGTCAAACCTCAGTCATATTCCCAGGCCACAGTTTTCCAGAATCACGCCTCAGTCATGTTCCCTGGCCCCAGGGATCCAGAATCAAACCTCAGTCATGTTGCCAGGCCATAGGATACCACCATCAAACCTCAGTCATATTCCCAGACCACAGGTTTCCACAATCAAACCGATTTCATGTTCCCAGGCAACAGGGTACCAGAATCCAAAGTGATGTCATGTTCCCAGGCCCCAGGATTCCTCAATCTAACATCAGTCATGTTCACAGGCCAATGGTTTCCAAAATCAAACCACAGTCATATTCCCAGGCCACATGGTTTCAGAATCAAACCTCAGTCATGTTTGCAGGACCCATGGTTCCACAATCAAACCACAGTCATGTTCCCAGGACAAAGGTGTCCAGAGGCAAAACTCACTCATGTTCCCAGGGAACAGGGTTTCAGAAACAAACCTCAGTCATGTTGCCAGGCCACAGGTTTCCACCATCAAACCTCAGACATATTCCCAAGCCAAAGGGTTCCAGAATCAAACCGTTCTCATGTTCCCATGCCACAGGGTTCCAGAATCCACTGATGACATGTTCCTCGGCCAGAGGGTTCCAGAATCCACTGATGTCATGTTCCCAGGCCACAGGATTCCAGAATAAAACCTCAATCAAGTTCCCTGTCCACAGGGTTCCAGAACCAAGCCTCAGTCATGTTCCCAGGGCCCAGAATTCCACAATCTAAACATATCTCATGTTCCCAGGGCACTGCATTCCAGAATCACGCCTCAGTCTTGTTCCTGGCCACAGGGTTCCAGAATCAAACCAATGTCAAGTTCCCAGGCCATGGGTTTCAAGTATCAGGTCTCAGTCATGTTTCCAGGGTACAGGGTTCTACAATCAAACCACAGTCATATTGCCAGTCCACAGATTTCTGCCATCAAACCTCAGTCAAGTTCCCAGGCCACAGATTTCCAGAATCAAACTTCAGTCATATTCCCAGGCCACACTTTTCCAGAATCACGCCTCAGTCATGTTCCCAGGCCACAGCGTTCCAGAATCAAACCAATGTCAAACTCCTAGGCCATGGGTTTCCACTACCAGGCCACAGTCATGTTTCCAGGGCACAGGGTTCTACAATCAAACCTCAGTCATGTTGCCAGTCCACAGGTTTCTGCCATCAAACCTCAGTCAAGTTCCCAGGCCAAAGATTTCCAATATCAAACCTCAGTCATATTCGCAGGACACATGGTTCCAGAATCAAACCTCAGTCATGTTTGCAGGACCCATGATTCTACAATCAGAACACAGTCATGTTCCCAGCACAAAGGTGTCCAGAATCAAACCTCAGTCATGTTCCCAGGGAACAGGGTTCCAGAAACAAACCTCAGTCATGTTGCCAAGCCACAGGTTTCCACCATCAAACCTCAGACATGTTCCCAGGCCACAGGGTTGCAGAATCAAACCGTTCTCATGTTCCCAGGCCACAGGGTTCCAGAAACCACTGATGTCATGTTCCCAGGCCACAGGATTCCAGAATAAAACCTCAGTCAAGTTCCCTGTCCACAGGGTTCCAGAACCAAGCCTCAGTCAGGTTCCCAGGGCCCAGTATTCCACAATCTAAACAGATGTCATGTTCCCAGGGCACAGCATTCCAGAATCACGCCTCAGTCTTGTTCCTGGCCACAGGGTTCCAGAATCAAACCAATGTCAAGTTCCCAGGCCATGGGTTTCAAGTATCAGGTCTCAGTCATGTTTCCAGGGTACAGGGTTCTACAATCAAACCTCAGTCATTTTGCCAGTCCACAGATTTCTGCCATCAAACCTCAGTCAAGT
The DNA here is from genome assembly GCF_965194805.1 of Balaenoptera borealis. NCBI lineage: Eukaryota > Metazoa > Chordata > Mammalia > Artiodactyla > Balaenopteridae > Balaenoptera > Balaenoptera borealis. The sequence continues at coordinate 42,703,750 of NC_138878.1, forward strand.
TCCCAGGCCACAGATTTCCAGAATCAAACTTCAGTCATATTCCCAGGCCACACTTTTCCAGAATCACGCCTCAGTCATGTTCCCAGTCCACAGGGTTCCAGAATCAAACCAATGTCAATTTCCCAGGCCATGCGTTTCAACTATCAGGTCGCAGTCATGTTTCCAGAGCACAGGGTTCAACAGTCAAACCTCAGTAATGTTGCCAGTCCACAGATTTCTGCCATCAAACCTCAGTCAAGTTCCCAGGCCACAGATTTCCAGAGTCAAACCTCAGTCATATTCCCAGGCCACAGTTTTCCAGAATCACGCCTCAGTCATGTTCCCTGGCCCCAGGGATCCAGAATCAAACCTCAGTCATGTTGCCAGGCCATAGGATACCACCATCAAACCTCAGTCATATTCCCAGACCACAGGTTTCCACAATCAAACCGATTTCATGTTCCCAGGCAACAGGGTACCAGAATCCAAAGTGATGTCATGTTCCCAGGCCCCAGGATTCCTCAATCTAACATCAGTCATGTTCACAGGCCAATGGTTTCCAAAATCAAACCACAGTCATATTCCCAGGCCACATGGTTCCAGAATCAAACCTCAGTCATGTTTGCAGGACCCATGGTTCCACAATCAAACCACAGTCATGTTCCCAGGACAAAGGTGTCCAGAGGCAAAACTCACTCATGTTCCCAGGGAACAGGGTTTCAGAAACAAACCTCAGTCATGTTGCCAGGCCACAGGTTTCCACCATCAAACCTCAGACATATTCCCAAGCCACAGGGTTCCAGAATCAAACCGTTCTCATGTTCCCATGCCACAGGGTTCCAGAATCCACTGATGACATGTTCCTCGGCCAGAGGGTTCCAGAATCCACTGATGACATGTTCCTCGGCCAGAGGGTTCCAGAATCCACTGATGTCATGTTCCCAGGCCACAGGATTCCAGAATAAAACCTCAATCAAGTTCCCTGTCCACAGGGTTCCAGAACCAAGCCTCAGTCAGGTTCCCAGGGCCCAGAATTCCACAATCTAAACATATCTCATGTTCCCAGGGCACTGCATTCCAGAATCACGCCTCAGTCTTGTTCCTGGCCACAGGGTTCCAGAATCAAACCAATGTCAAGTTCCCAGGCCATGGGTTTCAAGTATCAGGTCTCAGTCATGTTTCCAGGGTACAGGGTTCTACAATCAAACCTCAGTCATATTGCCAGTCCACAGATTTCTGCCATCAAACCTCAGTCAAGTTCCCAGGCCACAGATTTCCAGAATCAAACTTCAGTCATATTCCCAGGCCACACTTTTCCAGAATCACGCCTCAGTCATGTTTCCAGGCCACAGCGTTCCAGAATCAAACCAATGTCAAGTTCCCAAGCCATGGGTTTCAAGTATCAGGTCGCAGTCATGTTTCCAGGGCACAGGGTTCTACAATCAAACCTCAGTCATGTTGCCAGTCCACAGATTTCTGCCATCAAACCTCAGTCAAGTTCCCAGACCACAGATTTCCAGAATCAAAGCTCAGTCATATTCCCAGGACACATGGTTCCAGAATCAAACCTCAGTCATGTTTGCAGGACCCATGGTTCCACAATCAAACCACAGTCATGTTCCCAGGACAAAGGTGTCCAGAAGCAAACCTCAGTCATGTTCCCAGGGAACAGGGTTCCAGAAACAAACCTCAGTCATGTTGCCAGGCCACAGGTTTCCACCATCAAACCTCAGACATATTCCCAAGCCACAGGGTTCCAGAATCAAACCGTTCTCATGTTCCCATGCCACAGGGTTCCAGAATCCACTGATGACATGTTCCTCGGCCACAGGGTTCCAGAATCCACTGATGTCATGTTCCCAGGCCACAGGATTCCAGAATAAAACCTCAATCAAGTTCCCTGTCCACAGGGTTCCAGAACCAAGCCTCAGTCAGGTTCCCAGGGCCCAGAATTCCACAATCTAAACATATCTCATGTTCCCAGGGCACTGCATTCCAGAATCACGCCTCAGTCTTGTTCCTGGCCACAGGGTTCCAGAATCAAACCAATGTCAAGTTCCCAGGCCATGGGTTTCAAGTATCAGGTCTCAGTCATGTTTTCAGGGTACAGGGTTCTACAATCAAACCTCAGTCATATTGCCAGTCCACAGATTTCTGCCATCAAACCTCAGTCAAGTTCCCAGGCCACAGATTTCCAGAATCAAACTTCAGTCATATTCTCAGGCCACACTTTTCCAGAATCACGCCTCAGTCATGTTTCCAGGCCACAGCGTTCCAGAATCAAACCAATGTCAAACTCCTAGGCCATGGGTTTCCACTACCAGGCCACAGTCATGTTTCCAGGGCACAGGGTTCTACAATCAAACCTCAGTCATGTTGCCAGTCCACAGGTTTCTGCCATCAAACCTCAGTCAAGTTCCCAGGCCAAAGATTTCCAATATCAAACCTCAGTCATATTCGCAGGACACATGGTTCCAGAATCAAACCTCAGTCATGTTTGCAGGACCCATGATTCTACAATCAGAACACAGTCATGTTCCCAGCACAAAGGTGTCCAGAATCAAACCTCAGTCATGTTCCCAGGGAACAGGGTTCCAGAAACAAACCTCAGTCATGTTGCCAAGCCACAGGTTTCCACCATCAAACCTCAGACATGTTCCCAGGCCACAGGGTTCCAGAATCAAACCGTTCTCATGTTCCCAGGCCACAGGGTTCCAGAATCCACTGATGTCATGTTCCCAGGCCACAGGGTTCGAGAAACAATCCTCAGTTATTTTTGCAGGCTACAGGGTTCCAGAATAAAACCTCAGTCATGTTCCCAGTCCACAGGGTACCAAAACCAAGCCTCAGTCAGATTCCCAGGGCCCAGTATTCCACAATCTAAACAGATGTCATGTTCCCAGGCAACAGAATTCCAGAATCACGCCTCAGTCTTGTTCCTGGCCACAGGGTTCCAGAATCAAACCAATGTCAAATTCCCAGGCCATGGGTTTCAAGTATCAGGTCGCAGTCATGTTTCCAGGGCACAGGGTTCTACAATCAAAGCTCAGTCATGTTGCCAGTCCACAGATTTCTGCCATCAAACCTCAGTCAAGTTCCCAGGCCACAGATTTCCAGAATCAAACCTCAGTCATATTCCCAGGCCACACTTTTCCAGAATCACGCCTCAGTCATGTTCCCAGGCCACAGGGTTCCAGCAACAATCCTCAGTTATATTCCCAGGCTACAGGGTTCCAGAATAAAACCTCAGTCATGTTCCCAGTCCACAGGGTTCCAGAATCAAACCAATGTCAATTTCCCAGGCCATGCGTTTCAAGTATCAGGTCTCAGTCATGTTTCCATAGCACAGGGTTCTACAATCAAACCTAAGTAATGTTGCCAGTCCACAGATTTCTGCCATCAAACCTCAGTCAAGTTCCCAGGCCACAGATTTCCAGAGTCAAACCTCAGTCATATTCCCAGGCCACAGTTTTCCAGAATCACGCCTCAGTCATGTTCCCTGGCCCCAGGGAGCCAGAATCAAACCTCAGTCATGTTGCCAGGCCATAGGATACCACCATCAAACCTCAGTCATATTCCCAGACCACAGGTTTCCACAATCAAACCGATTTCATGTTCCCAGGCAACAGGGTACCAGAATCCAAAGTGATGTCATGTTCCCAGGCCCCAGGATTCCTCAATCTAACATCAGTCATGTTCACAGGCCAATGGTTTCCAAAATCAAACCACAGTCATATTCCCAGGCCACATGGTTCCAGAATCAAACCTCAGTCATGTTCCCAGTCCACAGGATTCCAGAACCAAGCTTTCAGTCAGGTTCCCAGGGCACAGTATTCCATAATCTAAACAGATGTCATGTTCCCAGGCCGCAGGATTCCAGAATCACGCCTCAGTCATGTTCCCAGGCCACAGGGTTCCAGAATCAAACCAATGTCAAATTCCTAGGCCATGGGTTTCCAGTACCAAGCCACAGTCATGTTTCCTGGGCACAGGATTCCAGAATCTCGCCTCAGTCATGTTCCCTGGCCACAGGGTTAAAGAATCAAACCAATGTCAAGTTCCCAAGCCATGGGTTTCAAGTATCAGGTCGCAGTCATGTTTCCAGGGTACAGGGTTCTACAATCAAACCTCAGTCATGTTGCCAGTCCACAGGTTTCTGCCATCAAACCTCAGTCAAGTTCCCAGGCCACAGATTTCCAGAATCAAAGCTCAGTCATATTCCCATGACACATGGTTCCAGAATCAAACCTCAGTCATGTTCGCAGGCCACAGGATTCCACAATCAAACCACAGTCATGTTCCCAGGAGAAAGGTGTCCAGAAGCAAACCTCAGTCATGTTCCCAGGGAACAGGGTTCCAGAAACAAACCTCAGTCATGTTGCCAGGCCACAGGTTTCCACCATCAAACCTCAGACATATTCCCAAGCCACAGGGTTCCAGAATCAAACCGTTCTCATGTTCCCATGCCACAGGGTTCCAGAATCCACTGATGACATGTTCCTCGGCCAGAGGGTTCCAGAATCCACTGATGTCATGTTCCCAGGCCACAGGATTCCAGAATAAAACCTCAATAAAGTTCCCTGTCCACAGGGTTCCAGAACCAAGCCTCAGTCAGGTTCCCAGGGCCCAGAATTCCACAATCTAAACATATCTCATGTTCCCAGGGCACTGCATTCCAGAATCACGCCTCAGTCTTGTTCCTGGCCACAGGGTTCCAGAATCAAACCAATGTCAAGTTCCCAGGCCATGGGTTTCAAGTATCAGGTCTCAGTCATGTTTCCAGGGTACAGGGTTCTACAATCAAACCTCAGTCATATTGCCAGTCCACAGATTTCTGCCATCAAACCTCAGTCAAGTTCCCAGGCCACAGATTTCCAGAATCAAACTTCAGTCATATTCCCAGGCCACACTTTTCCAGAATCACGCCTCAGTCATGTTCCCAGGCCACAGCGTTCCAGAATCAAACCAATGTCAAACTCCTAGGCCATGGGTTTCCACTACCAGGCCACAGTCATGTTTCCAGGGCACAGGGTTCTACAATCAAACCTCAGTCATGTTGCCAGTCCACAGGTTTCTGCCATCAAACCTCAGTCAAGTTCCCAGGCCAAAGATTTCCAATATCAAACCTCAGTCATATTCGCAGGACACATGGTTCCAGAATCAAACCTCAGTCATGTTTGCAGGACCCATGATTCTACAATCAGAACACAGTCATGTTCCCAGCACAAAGGTGTCCAGAATCAAACCTCAGTCATGTTCCCAGGGAACAGGGTTCCAGAAACAAACCTCAGTCATGTTGCCAAGCCACAGGTTTCCACCATCAAACCTCAGACATGTTCCCAGGCCACAGGGTTCCAGAATCAAACCGTTCTCATGTTCCCAGGCCACAGGGTTCCAGAAACCACTGATGTCATGTTCCCAGGCCACAGGGTTCGAGAAACAATCCTCAGTTATTTTCGCAGGCTACAGGGTTCCAGAATAAAACCTCAGTCATGTTCCCAGTCCACAGGGTACCAAAACCAAGCCTCAGTCAGATTCCCAGGGCCTAGTATTCCACAATCTAAACAGATGTCATGTTCCCAGGCAACAGGATTCCAGAATCACGCCTCAGTCTTGTTCCTGGCCACAGGGTTCCAGAATCAAACCAATGTCAAATTCCCAGGCCATGGGTTTCAAGTATCAGGTCGCAGTCATGTTTCCAGGGCACAGGGTTCTACAATCAAACCTCAGTAATGTTGCCAGTCCACAGATTTCTGCCATCAAACCTCAGTCAAGTTCCCAGGCCACAGATTTCCAGAATCAAACCTCAGTCATATTCCCAGGCCACACTTTTCCAGAATCACGCCTCAGTCATGTTACCAGGCCACCGGGTTCCAGAAACAATCCTCAGTTATATTCCCAGGCTACAGGGTTCCAGAATAAAACCTCAGTCATGTTCCCAGTCCACAGGGTTCCAGAATCAAACCAATGTCAATTTCCCAGGCCATGCGTTTCAAGTATCAGGTCGCAGTCATGTTTCCAGAGCACAGGGTTCAACAATCAAACCTCAGTAATGTTGCCAGTCCACAGATTTCTGCCATCAAACCTCAGTCAAGTTCCCAGGCCACAGATTTCCAGAATCAAACCTCAGTCATATTCCCAGGCCACAGTTTTCCAGAATCACGCCTCAGTCATGTTCCCTGGCCACAGGGATCCAGAATCAAACCTCAGTCATGTTGCCAGGCCATAGGATACCACCATCAAACCTCAGTCATATTCCCAGACCACAGGTTTCCACAATCAAACCGATTTCATGTTCCCAGGCAACAGGGTACCAGAATCCAAAGTGATGTCATGTTCCCAGGCCCCAGGATTCCTCAATCTAACATCAGTCATGTTCACAGGCCAATGGTTTCCAAAATCAAACCACAGTCATATTCCCAGGCAACATGGTTCGAGAATCAAACCTCAGTCATGTTCCCAGTCCACAGGATTCCAGAACCAAGCTTTCAGTCAGGTTCCCAGGGCACAGTATTCCATAATCTAAACAGATGTCATGTTCCCAGGCCGCAGGATTCCAGAATCACGCCTCAGTCATGTTCCCAGGCCACAGGGTTCCAGAATCAAACCAATGTCAAATTCCTAGGCCATGGGTTTCCAGTACCAAGCCACAGTCATGTTTCCTGGGCACAGGATTCCAGAATCTCGCCTCAGTCATGTTCCCTGGCCACAGGGTTCCAGAATCAAACCAATGTCAAGTTCCCAAGCCATGGGTTTCAAGTATCAGGTCGCAGTCATGTTTCCAGGGCACAGGGTTCTACAATCAAACCTCAGTCATGTTGCCAGTCCACAGGTTTCTGCCATCAAACCTCAGTCAAGTTCCCAGGCCACAGATTTCCAGAATCAAAGCTCAGTCATATTCCCATGACACATGGTTCCAGAATCAAACCTCAGTCATGTTCGCAGGCCACAGGATTCCACAATCAAACCACAGTCATGTTCCCAGGAGAAAGGTGTCCAGAAGCAAACCTCAGTCATGTTCCCAGGGAACAGGGTTCCAGAAACAAACCTCAGTCATGTTGCCAGGCCACAGGTTTCCTCCATCAAACCTCAGACATATTCCCAAGCCACAGGGTTCCAGAATCAAACCATTCTCATGTTCCCAGGCCACAGGGTTCCAGAATCCACTGATGACATGTTCCCCGGCCACAGGGTTCCAGAATCCACTGATGTCATGTTCCCAGGCCACAGGATTCCAGAATAAAACCTCAGTCAAGTTCCCTGTCCACAGGGTTCCAGAACCAAGCCTCAGTCAGGTTCCCAGGGCCCAGTATTCCACAATCTAAACAGATGTCATGTTCCCAGGGCACAGCATTCCAGAATCACGCTTCAGTCTTGTTCCTGGCCACAGGGTTCCAGAATCAAACCAATGTCAAGTTCCCAGGCCATGGGTTTCAAGTATCAGGTCTCAGTCATGTTTCCAGAGCACAGGGTTCAACAATCAATCCTCAGTCATGTTGCCAGTCCACAGGTTTCTGCCATCAAACCTCAGTCAAGTTCCCAGGCCAAAGATTTCCAATATCAAACCTCAGTCATATTCGCAGGACACATGGTTCCAGAATCAAACCTCAGTCATGTTTGCAGGACCCATGATTCTACAATCAGAACACAGTCATGTTCCCAGCACAAAGGTGTCCAGAATCAAACCTCAGTCATGTTCCCAGGGAACAGGGTTCCAGAAACAAACCTCAGTCATGTTGCCAAGCCACAGGTTTCCACCATCAAACCTCAGACATGTTCCCAGGCCACAGGGTTCCAGAATCAAACCGTTCTCATGTTCCCAGGCCACAGGGTTCCAGAATCCACTGATGTCATGTTCCCAGGCCACAGGGTTCGAGAAACAATCCTCAGTTATTTTTGCAGGCTACAGGGTTCCAGAATAAAACCTCAGTCATGTTCCCAGTCCACAGGGTACCAAAACCAAGCCTCAGTCAGATTCCCAGGGCCCAGTATTCCACAATCTAAACAGATGTCATGTTCCCAGGCAACAGAATTCCAGAATCACGCCTCAGTCTTGTTCCTGGCCACAGGGTTCCAGAATCAAACCAATGTCAAATTCCCAGGCCATGGGTTTCAAGTATCAGGTCGCAGTCATGTTTCCAGGGCACAGGGTTCTACAATCAAAGCTCAGTCATGTTGCCAGTCCACAGATTTCTGCCATCAAACCTCAGTCAAGTTCCCAGGCCACAGATTTCCAGAATCAAACCTCAGTCATATTCCCAGGCCACACTTTTCCAGAATCACGCCTCAGTCATGTTCCCAGGCCACAGGGTTCCAGCAACAATCCTCAGTTATATTCCCAGGCTACAGGGTTCCAGAATAAAACCTCAGTCATGTTCCCAGTCCACAGGGTTCCAGAATCAAACCAATGTCAATTTCCCAGGCCATGCGTTTCAAGTATCAGGTCTCAGTCATGTTTCCATAGCACAGGGTTCTACAATCAAACCTAAGTAATGTTGCCAGTCCACAGATTTCTGCCATCAAACCTCAGTCAAGTTCCCAGGCCACAGATTTCCAGAGTCAAACCTCAGTCATATTCCCAGGCCACAGTTTTCCAGAATCACGCCTCAGTCATGTTCCCTGGCCCCAGGGATCCAGAATCAAACCTCAGTCATGTTGCCAGGCCATAGGATACCACCATCAAACCTCAGTCATATTCCCAGACCACAGGTTTCCACAATCAAACCGATTTCATGTTCCCAGGCAACAGGGTACCAGAATCCAAAGTGATGTCATGTTCCCAGGCCCCAGGATTCCTCAATCTAACATCAGTCATGTTCACAGGCCAATGGTTTCCAAAATCAAACCACAGTCATATTCCCAGGCCACATGGTTCCAGAATCAAACCTCAGTCATGTTCCCAGTCCACAGGATTCCAGAACCAAGCTTTCAGTCAGGTTCCCAGGGCACAGTATTCCATAATCTAAACAGATGTCATGTTCCCAGGCCGCAGGATTCCAGAATCACGCCTCAGTCATGTTCCCAGGCCACAGGGTTCCAGAATCAAACCAATGTCAAATTCCTAGGCCATGGGTTTCCAGTACCAAGCCACAGTCATGTTTCCTGGGCACAGGATTCCAGAATCTCGCCTCAGTCATGTTCCCTGGCCACAGGGTTAAAGAATCAAACCAATGTCAAGTTCCCAAGCCATGGGTTTCAAGTATCAGGTCGCAGTCATGTTTCCAGGGTACAGGGTTCTACAATCAAACCTCAGTCATGTTGCCAGTCCACAGGTTTCTGCCATCAAACCTCAGTCAAGTTCCCAGGCCACAGATTTCCAGAATCAAAGCTCAGTCATATTCCCATGACACATGGTTCCAGAATCAAACCTCAGTCATGTTCGCAGGCCACAGGATTCCACAATCAAACCACAGTCATGTTCCCAGGAGAAAGGTGTCCAGAAGCAAACCTCAGTCATGTTCCCAGGGAACAGGGTTCCAGAAACAAACCTCAGTCATGTTGCCAGGCCACAGGTTTCCACCATCAAACCTCAGACATATTCCCAAGCCACAGGGTTCCAGAATCAAACCGTTCTCATGTTCCCATGCCACAGGGTTCCAGAATCCACTGATGACATGTTCCTCGGCCAGAGGGTTCCAGAATCCACTGATGTCATGTTCCCAGGCCACAGGATTCCAGAATAAAACCTCAATAAAGTTCCCTGTCCACAGGGTTCCAGAACCAAGCCTCAGTCAGGTTCCCAGGGCCCAGAATTCCACAATCTAAACATATCTCATGTTCCCAGGGCACTGCATTCCAGAATCACGCCTCAGTCTTGTTCCTGGCCACAGGGTTCCAGAATCAAACCAATGTCAAGTTCCCAGGCCATGGGTTTCAAGTATCAGGTCTCAGTCATGTTTCCAGGGTACAGGGTTCTACAATCAAACCTCAGTCATATTGCCAGTCCACAGATTTCTGCCATCAAACCTCAGTCAAGTTCCCAGGCCACAGATTTCCAGAATCAAACTTCAGTCATATTCCCAGGCCACACTTTTCCAGAATCACGCCTCAGTCATGTTCCCAGGCCACAGCGTTCCAGAATCAAACCAATGTCAAACTCCTAGGCCATGGGTTTCCACTACCAGGCCACAGTCATGTTTCCAGGGCACAGGGTTCTACAATCAAACCTCAGTCATGTTGCCAGTCCACAGGTTTCTGCCATCAAACCTCAGTCAAGTTCCCAGGCCAAAGATTTCCAATATCAAACCTCAGTCATATTCGCAGGACACATGGTTCCAGAATCAAACCTCAGTCATGTTTGCAGGACCCATGATTCTACAATCAGAACACAGTCATGTTCCCAGCACAAAGGTGTCCAGAATCAAACCTCAGTCATGTTCCCAGGGAACAGGGTTCCAGAAACAAACCTCAGTCATGTTGCCAAGCCACAGGTTTCCACCATCAAACCTCAGACATGTTCCCAGGCCACAGGGTTCCAGAATCAAACCGTTCTCATGTTCCCAGGCCACAGGGTTCCAGAAACCACTGATGTCATGTTCCCAGGCCACAGGGTTCGAGAAACAATCCTCAGTTATTTTCGCAGGCTACAGGGTTCCAGAATAAAACCTCAGTCATGTTCCCAGTCCACAGGGTACCAAAACCAAGCCTCAGTCAGATTCCCAGGGCCTAGTATTCCACAATCTAAACAGATGTCATGTTCCCAGGCAACAGGATTCCAGAATCACGCCTCAGTCTTGTTCCTGGCCACAGGGTTCCAGAATCAAACCAATGTCAAATTCCCAGGCCATGGGTTTCAAGTATCAGGTCGCAGTCATGTTTCCAGGGCACAGGGTTCTACAATCAAACCTCAGTAATGTTGCCAGTCCACAGATTTCTGCCATCAAACCTCAGTCAAGTTCCCAGGCCACAGATTTCCAGAATCAAACCTCAGTCATATTCCCAGGCCACACTTTTCCAGAATCACGCCTCAGTCATGTTACCAGGCCACCGGGTTCCAGAAACAATCCTCAGTTATATTCCCAGGCTACAGGGTTCCAGAATAAAACCTCAGTCATGTTCCCAGTCCACAGGGTTCCAGAATCAAACCAATGTCAATTTCCCAGGCCATGCGTTTCAAGTATCAGGTCGCAGTCATGTTTCCAGAGCACAGGGTTCAACAATCAAACCTCAGTAATGTTGCCAGTCCACAGATTTCTGCCATCAAACCTCAGTCAAGTTCCCAGGCCACAGATTTCCAGAATCAAACCTCAGTCATATTCCCAGGCCACAGTTTTCCAGAATCACGCCTCAGTCATGTTCCCTGGCCACAGGGATCCAGAATCAAACCTCAGTCATGTTGCCAGGCCATAGGATACCACCATCAAACCTCAGTCATATTCCCAGACCACAGGTTTCCACAATCAAACCGATTTCATGTTCCCAGGCAACAGGGTACCAGAATCCAAAGTGATGTCATGTTCCCAGGCCCCAGGATTCCTCAATCTAACATCAGTCATGTTCACAGGCCAATGGTTTCCAAAATCAAACCACAGTCATATTCCCAGGCAACATGGTTCCAGAATCAAACCTCAGTCATGTTCCCAGTCCACAGGATTCCAGAACCAAGCTTTCAGTCAGGTTCCCAGGGCACAGTATTCCATAATCTAAACAGATGTCATGTTCCCAGGCCGCAGGATTCCAGAATCACGCCTCAGTCATGTTCCCAGGCCACAGGGTTCCAGAATCAAACCAATGTCAAATTCCTAGGCCATGGGTTTCCAGTACCAAGCCACAGTCATGTTTCCTGGGCACAGGATTCCAGAATCTCGCCTCAGTCATGTTCCCTGGCCACAGGGTTCCAGAATCAAACCAATGTCAAGTTCCCAAGCCATGTGTTTCAAGTATCAGGTCGCAGTCATGTTTCCAGGGCACAGGGTTCTACAATCAAACCTCAGTCATGTTGCCAGTCCACAGGTATCTGCCATCAAACCTCAGTCAAGTTCCCAGGCCACAGATTTCCAGAATCAAAGCTCAGTCATATTCCCATGACACATGGTTCCAGAATCAAACCTCAGTCATGTTCGCAGGCCACAGGATTCCACAATCAAACCACAGTCATGTTCCCAGGAGAAAGGTGTCCAGAAGCAAACCTCAGTCATGTTCCCAGGGAACAGGGTTCCAGAAACAAACCTCAGTCATGTTGCCAGGCCACAGGTTTCCACCATCAAACCTCAGACATATTCCCAAGCCACAGGGTTCCAGAATCAAACCGTTCTCATGTTCCCAGGCCACAGGGTTCCAGAATCCACTGATGACATGTTCCTCGGCCAGAGGGTTCCAGAATCCACTGATGTCATGTTCCCAGGCCACAGGATTCCAGAATAAAACCTCAATCAAGTTCCCTGTCCACAGGGTTCCAGAACCAAGCCTCAGTCAGGTTCCCAGGGCCCAGAATTCCACAATCTAAACAAATCTCATGTTCCCAATGCACTGCATTCCAGAATCACGGCTCAGTCTTGTTCCTGGCCACAGGGTTCCAGAATCAAACCAATGTCAAGTTCCCAGGCCATGGGTTTCAAGTATCAGGTCTCAGTCATGTTTCCAGGGTACAGGGTTCTACAATCAAACCTCAGTCATATTGCCAGTCCACAGATTTCTGCCATCAAACCTCAGTCAAGTTCCCAGGCCACAGACTTCCAGAATCAAACTTCAGTCATATTCCCAGGCCACACTTTTCCAGAATCACGCCTCAGTCATGTTTCCAGGCCACAGCGTTCCAGAATCAAACCAATGTCAAACTCCTAGGCCATGGGTTTCCACTACCAGGCCACAGTCATGTTTCCAGGGCACAGGGTTCTACAATCAAACCTCAGTCATGTTGCCAGTCCACAGGTTTCTGCCATCAAACCTCAGTCAAGTTCCCAGGCCAAAGATTTCCAATATCAAACCTCAGTCATATTCGCAGGACACATGGTTCCAGAATCAAACCTCAGTCATGTTTGCAGGACCCATGATTCTACAATCAGAACACAGTCATGTTCCCAGCACAAAGGTGTCCAGAATCAAACCTCAGTCATGTTCCCAGGGAACAGGGTTCCAGAAACAAACCTCAGTCATGTTGCCAAGCCACAGGTTTCCACCATCAAACCTCAGACATGTTCCCAGGCCACAGGGTTGCAGAATCAAACCGTTCTCATGTTCCCAGGCCACAGGGTTCCAGAAACCACTGATGTCATGTTCCCAGGCCACAGGATTCCAGAATAAAACCTCAGTCAAGTTCCCTGTCCACAGGGTTCCAGAACCAAGCCTCAGTCAGGTTCCCAGGGCCCAGTATTCCACAATCTAAACAGATGTCATGTTCCCAGGGCACAGCATTCCAGAATCACGCCTCAGTCTTGTTCCTGGCCACAGGGTTCCAGAATCAAACCAATGTCAAGTTCCCAGGCCATGGGTTTCAAGTATCAGGTCTCAGTCATGTTTCCAGGGTACAGGGTTCTACAATCAAACCTCAGTCATTTTGCCAGTCCACAGATTTCTGCCATCAAACCTCAGTCAAGTTCCCAGGCCACAGATTTCCAGAATCAAACTTCAGTCATATTCCCAGGCCACACTTTTCCAGAATCACGCCTCAGTCATGTTCCCAGGCCACAGGGTTCCAGCAACAATCCTCAGTTATATTCCCAGGCTACAGGGTTCCAGAATAAAACCTCAGTCATGTTCCCAGTCCACAGGGTTCCAGAATCAAACCAATGTCAATTTCCCAGGCCATGCGTTTCAAGTATCAGGTCTCAGTCATGTTTCCATAGCACAGGGTTCTACAATCAAACCTAAGTAATGTTGCCAGTCCACAGATTTCTGCCATCAAACCTCAGTCAAGTTCCCAGGCCACAGATTTCCAGAGTCAAACCTCAGTCATATTCCCAGGCCACAGTTTTCCAGAATCACGCCTCAGTCATGTTCCCTGGCCCCAGGGATCCAGAATCAAACCTCAGTCATGTTGCCAGGCCATAGGATACCACCATCAAACCTCAGTCATATTCCCAGACCACAGGTTTCCACAATCAAACCGATTTCATGTTCCCAGGCAACAGGGTACCAGAATCCAAAGTGATGTCATGTTCCCAGGCCCCAGGATTCCTCAATCTAACATCAGTCATGTTCACAGGCCAATGGTTTCCAAAATCAAACCACAGTCATATTCCCAGGCCACATGGTTTCAGAATCAAACCTCAGTCATGTTTGCAGGACCCATGGTTCCACAATCAAACCACAGTCATGTTCCCAGGACAAAGGTGTCCAGAGGCAAAACTCACTCATGTTCCCAGGGAACAGGGTTTCAGAAACAAACCTCAGTCATGTTGCCAGGCCACAGGTTTCCACCATCAAACCTCAGACATATTCCCAAGCCAAAGGGTTCCAGAATCAAACCGTTCTCATGTTCCCATGCCACAGGGTTCCAGAATCCACTGATGACATGTTCCTCGGCCAGAGGGTTCCAGAATCCACTGATGTCATGTTCCCAGGCCACAGGATTCCAGAATAAAACCTCAATCAAGTTCCCTGTCCACAGGGTTCCAGAACCAAGCCTCAGTCATGTTCCCAGGGCCCAGAATTCCACAATCTAAACATATCTCATGTTCCCAGGGCACTGCATTCCAGAATCACGCCTCAGTCTTGTTCCTGGCCACAGGGTTCCAGAATCAAACCAATGTCAAGTTCCCAGGCCATGGGTTTCAAGTATCAGGTCTCAGTCATGTTTCCAGGGTACAGGGTTCTACAATCAAACCACAGTCATATTGCCAGTCCACAGATTTCTGCCATCAAACCTCAGTCAAGTTCCCAGGCCACAGATTTCCAGAATCAAACTTCAGTCATATTCCCAGGCCACACTTTTCCAGAATCACGCCTCAGTCATGTTCCCAGGCCACAGCGTTCCAGAATCAAACCAATGTCAAACTCCTAGGCCATGGGTTTCCACTACCAGGCCACAGTCATGTTTCCAGGGCACAGGGTTCTACAATCAAACCTCAGTCATGTTGCCAGTCCACAGGTTTCTGCCATCAAACCTCAGTCAAGTTCCCAGGCCAAAGATTTCCAATATCAAACCTCAGTCATATTCGCAGGACACATGGTTCCAGAATCAAACCTCAGTCATGTTTGCAGGACCCATGATTCTACAATCAGAACACAGTCATGTTCCCAGCACAAAGGTGTCCAGAATCAAACCTCAGTCATGTTCCCAGGGAACAGGGTTCCAGAAACAAACCTCAGTCATGTTGCCAAGCCACAGGTTTCCACCATCAAACCTCAGACATGTTCCCAGGCCACAGGGTTGCAGAATCAAACCGTTCTCATGTTCCCAGGCCACAGGGTTCCAGAAACCACTGATGTCATGTTCCCAGGCCACAGGATTCCAGAATAAAACCTCAGTCAAGTTCCCTGTCCACAGGGTTCCAGAACCAAGCCTCAGTCAGGTTCCCAGGGCCCAGTATTCCACAATCTAAACAGATGTCATGTTCCCAGGGCACAGCATTCCAGAATCACGCCTCAGTCTTGTTCCTGGCCACAGGGTTCCAGAATCAAACCAATGTCAAGTTCCCAGGCCATGGGTTTCAAGTATCAGGTCTCAGTCATGTTTCCAGGGTACAGGGTTCTACAATCAAACCTCAGTCATTTTGCCAGTCCACAGATTTCTGCCATCAAACCTCAGTCAAGTTCCCAGGCCACAGATTTCCAGAATCAAACTTCAGTCATATTCCCAGGCCACACTTTTCCAGAATCACGCCTCAGTCATGTTCCCAGTCCACAGGGTTCCAGAATCAAACCAATGTCAATTTCCCAGGCCATGCGTTTCAACTATCAGGTCGCAGTCATGTTTCCAGAGCACAGGGTTCAACAGTCAAACCTCAGTAATGTTGCCAGTCCACAGATTTCTGCCATCAAACCTCAGTCAAGTTCCCAGGCCACAGATTTCCAGAGTCAAACCTCAGTCATATTCCCAGGCCACAGTTTTCCAGAATCACGCCTCAGTCATGTTCCCTGGCCCCAGGGATCCAGAATCAAACCTCAGTCATGTTGCCAGGCCATAGGATACCACCATCAAACCTCAGTCATATTCCCAGACCACAGGTTTCCACAATCAAACCGATTTCATGTTCCCAGGCAACAGGGTACCAGAATCCAAAGTGATGTCATGTTCCCAGGCCCCAGGATTCCTCAATCTAACATCAGTCATGTTCACAGGCCAATGGTTTCCAAAATCAAACCACAGTCATATTCCCAGGCCACATGGTTCCAGAATCAAACCTCAGTCATGTTTGCAGGACCCATGGTTCCACAATCAAACCACAGTCATGTTCCCAGGACAAAGGTGTCCAGAGGCAAAACTCACTCATGTTCCCAGGGAACAGGGTTTCAGAAACAAACCTCAGTCATGTTGCCAGGCCACAGGTTTCCACCATCAAACCTCAGACATATTCCCAAGCCACAGGGTTCCAGAATCAAACCGTTCTCATGTTCCCATGCCACAGGGTTCCAGAATCCACTGATGACATGTTCCTCGGCCAGAGGGTTCCAGAATCCACTGATGTCATGTTCCCAGGCCACAGGATTCCAGAATAAAACCTCAATCAAGTTCCCTGTCCACAGGGTTCCAGAACCAAGCCTCAGTCAGGTTCCCAGGGCCCAGAATTCCACAATCTAAACATATCTCATGTTCCCAGGGCACTGCATTCCAGAATCACGCCTCAGTCTTGTTCCTGGCCACAGGGTTCCAGAATCAAACCAATGTCAAGTTCCCAGGCCATGGGTTTCAAGTATCAGGTCTCAGTCATGTTTCCAGGGTACAGGGTTCTACAATCAAACCTCAGTCATATTGCCAGTCCACAGATTTCTGCCATCAAACCTCAGTCAAGTTCCCAGGCCACAGATTTCCGGAATCAAACTTCAGTCATATTCCCAGGCCACACTTTTCCAGAATCACGCCTCAGTCATGTTCCCAGGCCACAGCGTTCCAGAATCAAAGCAATGTCAAACTCCTAGGCCATGGGTTTCCACTACCAGGCCACAGTCATGTTTCCAGGGCACAGGGTTCTACAATCAAACCTCAGTCATGTTGCCAGTCCACAGGTTTCTGCCATCAAACCTCAGTCAAGTTCCCAGGCCAAAGATTTCCAATATCAAACCTCAGTCATATTCGCAGGACACATGGTTCCAGAATCAAACCTCAGTCATGTTTGCAGGACCCATGATTCTACAATCAGAACACAGTCATGTTCCCAGCACAAAGGTGTCCAGAATCAAACCTCAGTCATGTTCCCAGGGAACAGGGTTCCAGAAACAAACCTCAGTCATGTTGCCAAGCCACAGGTTTCCACCATCAAACCTCAGACATGTTCCCAGGCCACAGGGTTGCAGAATCAAACCGTTCTCATGTTCCCAGGCCACAGGGTTCCAGAAACCACTGATGTCATGTTCCCAGGCCACAGGGTTCGAGAAACAATCCTCAGTTATTTTCGCAGGCTACAGGGTTCCAGAATAAAACCTCAGTCATGTTCCCAGTCCACAGGGTACCAAAACCAAGCCTCAGTCAGATTCCCAGGGCCCAGTATTCCACAATCTAAACAGATGTCATGTTCCCAGGCAACAGGATTCCAGAATCACGCCTCAGTCTTGTTCCTGGCCACAGGGTTCCAGAATCAAACCAATGTCAAATTCCCAGGCCATGGGTTTCAAGTATCAGGTCGCAGTCATGTTTCCAGGGCACAGGGTTCTACAATCAAACCTCAGTAATGTTGCCAGTCCACAGATTTCTGCCATCAAACCTCAGTCAAGTTCCCAGGCCACAGATTTCCAGAATCAAACCTCAGTCATATTCCCAGGCCACACTTTTCCAGAATCACGCCTCAGTCATGTTCCCTGGCCACAGGGATCCAGAATCAAACCTCAGTCATGTTGCCAGGCCATAGGGTACCACCATCAAACCTCAGTCATATTCCCAGACCACAGGTTTCCACAATCAAACCGATTTCATGTTCCCAGGCAACAGGGTACCAGAATCCAAAGTGATGTCATGTTCCCAGGCCCCAGGATTCCTCAATCTAACATCAGTCATGTTCACAGGCCAATGGTTTCCAAAATCAAACCACAGTCATATTCCCAGGCCACATGGTTCCAGAATCAAACCTCAGTCATGTTCCCAGTCCACAGGATTCCAGAACCAAGCTTTCAGTCAGGTTCCCAGGGCACAGTATTCCATAATCTAAACAGATGTCATGTTCCCAGGCCGCAGGATTCCAGAATCACGCCTCAGTCATGTTCCCAGGCCACAGGGTTCCAGAATCAAACCAATGTCAAATTCCTAGGCCATGGGTTTCCAGTACCAAGCCACAGTCATGTTTCCTGGGCACAGGATTCCAGAATCTCGCCTCAGTCATGTTCCCTGGCCACAGGGTTCCAGAATCAAACCAATGTCAAGTTCCCAAGCCATGTGTTTCAAGTATCAGGTCGCAGTCATGTTTCCAGGGCACAGGGTTCTACAATCAAACCTCAGTCATGTTGCCAGTCCACAGGTATCTGCCATCAAACCTCAGTCAAGTTCCCAGGCCACAGATTTCCAGAATCAAAGCTCAGTCATATTCCCATGACACATGGTTCCAGAATCAAACCTCAGTCATGTTCGCAGGCCACAGGATTCCACAATCAAACCACAGTCATGTTCCCAGGAGAAAGGTGTCCAGAAGCAAACCTCAGTCATGTTCCCAGGGAACAGGGTTCCAGAAACAAACCTCAGTCATGTTGCCAGGCCACAGGTTTCCACCATCAAACCTCAGACATATTCCCAAGCCACAGGGTTCCAGAATCAAACCGTTCTCATGTTCCCAGGCCACAGGGTTCCAGAATCCACTGATGACATGTTCCTCGGCCAGAGGGTTCCAGAATCCACTGATGTCATGTTCCCAGGCCACAGGATTCCAGAATAAAACCTCAATCAAGTTCCCTGTCCACAGGGTTCCAGAACCAAGCCTCAGTCAGGTTCCCAGGGCCCAGAATTCCACAATCTAAACAAATCTCATGTTCCCAATGCACTGCATTCCAGAATCACGGCTCAGTCTTGTTCCTGGCCACAGGGTTCCAGAATCAAACCAATGTCAAGTTCCCAGGCCATGGGTTTCAAGTATCAGGTCTCAGTCATGTTTCCAGGGTACAGGGTTCTACAATCAAACCTCAGTCATATTGCCAGTCCACAGATTTCTGCCATCAAACCTCAGTCAAGTTCCCAGGCCACAGACTTCCAGAATCAAACTTCAGTCATATTCCCAGGCCACACTTTTCCAGAATCACGCCTCAGTCATGTTTCCAGGCCACAGCGTTCCAGAATCAAACCAATGTCAAACTCCTAGGCCATGGGTTTCCACTACCAGGCCACAGTCATGTTTCCAGGGCACAGGGTTCTACAATCAAACCTCAGTCATGTTGCCAGTCCACAGGTTTCTGCCATCAAACCTCAGTCAAGTTCCCAGGCCAAAGATTTCCAATATCAAACCTCAGTCATATTCGCAGGACACATGGTTCCAGAATCAAACCTCAGTCATGTTTGCAGGACCCATGATTCTACAATCAGAACACAGTCATGTTCCCAGCACAAAGGTGTCCAGAATCAAACCTCAGTCATGTTCCCAGGGAACAGGGTTCCAGAAACAAACCTCAGTCATGTTGCCAAGCCACAGGTTTCCACCATCAAACCTCAGACATGTTCCCAGGCCACAGGGTTGCAGAATCAAACCGTTCTCATGTTCCCAGGCCACAGGGTTCCAGAAACCACTGATGTCATGTTCCCAGGCCACAGGATTCCAGAATAAAACCTCAGTCAAGTTCCCTGTCCACAGGGTTCCAGAACCAAGCCTCAGTCAGGTTCCCAGGGCCCAGTATTCCACAATCTAAACAGATGTCATGTTCCCAGGGCACAGCATTCCAGAATCACGCCTCAGTCTTGTTCCTGGCCACAGGGTTCCAGAATCAAACCAATGTCAAGTTCCCAGGCCATGGGTTTCAAGTATCAGGTCTCAGTCATGTTTCCAGGGTACAGGGTTCTACAATCAAACCTCAGTCATTTTGCCAGTCCACAGATTTCTGCCATCAAACCTCAGTCAAGTTCCCAGGCCACAGATTTCCAGAATCAAACTTCAGTCATATTCCCAGGCCACACTTTTCCAAAATCACGCCTCAGTCATGTTCCCAGGCCACAGGGTTCCAGCAACAATCCTCAGTTATATTCCCAGGCTACAGGGTTCCAGAATAAAACCTCAGTCATGTTCCCAGTCCACAGGGTTCCAGAATCAAACCAATGTCAATTTCCCAGGCCATGCGTTTCAAGTATCAGGTCTCAGTCATGTTTCCATAGCACAGGGTTCTACAATCAAACCTAAGTAATGTTGCCAGTCCACAGATTTCTGCCATCAAACCTCAGTCAAGTTCCCAGGCCACAGATTTCCAGAGTCAAACCTCAGTCATATTCCCAGGCCACAGTTTTCCAGAATCACGCCTCAGTCATGTTCCCTGGCCCCAGGGATCCAGAATCAAACCTCAGTCATGTTGCCAGGCCATAGGATACCACCATCAAACCTCAGTCATATTCCCAGACCACAGGTTTCCACAATCAAACCGATTTCATGTTCCCAGGCAACAGGGTACCAGAATCCAAAGTGATGTCATGTTCCCAGGCCCCAGGATTCCTCAATCTAACATCAGTCATGTTCACAGGCCAATGGTTTCCAAAATCAAACCACAGTCATATTCCCAGGCCACATGGTTCCAGAATCAAACCTCAGTCATGTTTGCAGGACCCATGGTTCCACAATCAAACCACAGTCATGTTCCCAGGACAAAGGTGTCCAGAGGCAAAACTCACTCATGTTCCCAGGGAACAGGGTTTCAGAAACAAACCTCAGTCATGTTGCCAGGCCACAGGTTTCCACCATCAAACCTCAGACATATTCCCAAGCCAAAGGGTTCCAGAATCAAACCGTTCTCATGTTCCCATGCCACAGGGTTCCAGAATCCACTGATGACATGTTCCTCGGCCAGAGGGTTCCAGAATCCACTGATGTCATGTTCCCAGGCCACAGGATTCCAGAATAAAACCTCAATCAAGTTCCCTGTCCACAGGGTTCCAGAACCAAGCCTCAGTCATGTTCCCAGGGCCCAGAATTCCACAATCTAAACATATCTCATGTTCCCAGGGCACTGCATTCCAGAATCACGCCTCAGTCTTGTTCCTGGCCACAGGGTTCCAGAATCAAACCAATGTCAAGTTCCCAGGCCATGGGTTTCAAGTATCAGGTCTCAGTCATGTTTCCAGGGTACAGGGTTCTACAATCAAACCACAGTCATATTGCCAGTCCACAGATTTCTGCCATCAAACCTCAGTCAAGTTCCCAGGCCACAGATTTCCAGAATCAAACTTCAGTCATATTCCCAGGCCACACTTTTCCAGAATCACGCCTCAGTCATGTTCCCAGGCCACAGCGTTCCAGAATCAAACCAATGTCAAACTCCTAGGCCATGGGTTTCCACTACCAGGCCACAGTCATGTTTCCAGGGCACAGGGTTCTACAATCAAACCTCAGTCATGTTGCCAGTCCACAGGTTTCTGCCATCAAACCTCAGTCAAGTTCCCAGGCCAAAGATTTCCAATATCAAACCTCAGTCATATTCGCAGGACACATGGTTCCAGAATCAAACCTCAGTCATGTTTGCAGGACCCATGATTCTACAATCAGAACACAGTCATGTTCCCAGCACAAAGGTGTCCAGAATCAAACCTCAGTCATGTTCCCAGGGAACAGGGTTCCAGAAACAAACCTCAGTCATGTTGCCAAGCCACAGGTTTCCACCATCAAACCTCAGACATGTTCCCAGGCCACAGGGTTGCAGAATCAAACCGTTCTCATGTTCCCAGGCCACAGGGTTCCAGAAACCACTGATGTCATGTTCCCAGGCCACAGGATTCCAGAATAAAACCTCAGTCAAGTTCCCTGTCCACAGGGTTCCAGAACCAAGCCTCAGTCAGGTTCCCAGGGCCCAGTATTCCACAATCTAAACAGATGTCATGTTCCCAGGGCACAGCATTCCAGAATCACGCCTCAGTCTTGTTCCTGGCCACAGGGTTCCAGAATCAAACCAATGTCAAGTTCCCAGGCCATGGGTTTCAAGTATCAGGTCTCAGTCATGTTTCCAGGGTACAGGGTTCTACAATCAAACCTCAGTCATTTTGCCAGTCCACAGATTTCTGCCATCAAACCTCAGTCAAGTTCCCAGGCCACAGATTTCCAGAATCAAACTTCAGTCATATTCCCAGGCCACACTTTTCCAGAATCACGCCTCAGTCATGTTCCCAGTCCACAGGGTTCCAGAATCAAACCAATGTCAATTTCCCAGGCCATGCGTTTCAACTATCAGGTCGCAGTCATGTTTCCAGAGCACAGGGTTCAACAGTCAAACCTCAGTAATGTTGCCAGTCCACAGATTTCTGCCATCAAACCTCAGTCAAGTTCCCAGGCCACAGATTTCCAGAGTCAAACCTCAGTCATATTCCCAGGCCACAGTTTTCCAGAATCACGCCTCAGTCATGTTCCCTGGCCCCAGGGATCCAGAATCAAACCTCAGTCATGTTGCCAGGCCATAGGATACCACCATCAAACCTCAGTCATATTCCCAGACCACAGGTTTCCACAATCAAACCGATTTCATGTTCCCAGGCAACAGGGTACCAGAATCCAAAGTGATGTCATGTTCCCAGGCCCCAGGATTCCTCAATCTAACATCAGTCATGTTCACAGGCCAATGGTTTCCAAAATCAAACCACAGTCATATTCCCAGGCCACATGGTTCCAGAATCAAACCTCAGTCATGTTTGCAGGACCCATGGTTCCACAATCAAACCACAGTCATGTTCCCAGGACAAAGGTGTCCAGAGGCAAAACTCACTCATGTTCCCAGGGAACAGGGTTTCAGAAACAAACCTCAGTCATGTTGCCAGGCCACAGGTTTCCACCATCAAACCTCAGACATATTCCCAAGCCACAGGGTTCCAGAATCAAACCGTTCTCATGTTCCCATGCCACAGGGTTCCAGAATCCACTGATGACATGTTCCTCGGCCAGAGGGTTCCAGAATCCACTGATGTCATGTTCCCAGGCCACAGGATTCCAGAATAAAACCTCAATCAAGTTCCCTGTCCACAGGGTTCCAGAACCAAGCCTCAGTCAGGTTCCCAGGGCCCAGAATTCCACAATCTAAACATATCTCATGTTCCCAGGGCACTGCATTCCAGAATCACGCCTCAGTCTTGTTCCTGGCCACAGGGTTCCAGAATCAAACCAATGTCAAGTTCCCAGGCCATGGGTTTCAAGTATCAGGTCTCAGCAAGTTCCCAGGCCATGGGTTTCAAGTATCAGGTCTCAGTCATGTTTCCAGGGTACAGGGTTCTACAATCAAACCTCAGTCATATTGCCAGTCCACAGATTTCTGCCATCAAACCTCAGTCAAGTTCCCAGGCCACAGATTTCCAGAATCAAACTTCAGTCATATTCCCAGGCCACACTTTTCCAGAATCACGCCTCAGTCATGTTTCCAGGCCACAGCGTTCCAGAATCAAACCAATGTCAAGTTCCCAAGCCATGGGTTTCAAGTATCAGGTCGCAGTCATGTTTCCAGGGCACAGGGTTCTACAATCAAACCTCAGTCATGTTGCCAGTCCACAGATTTCTGCCATCAAACCTCAGTCAAGTTCCCAGACCACAGATTTCCAGAATCAAAGCTCAGTCATATTCCCAGGACACATGGTTCCAGAATCAAACCTCAGTCATGTTTGCAGGACCCATGGTTCCACAATCAAACCACAGTCATGTTCCCAGGACAAAGGTGTCCAGAAGCAAACCTCAGTCATGTTCCCAGGGAACAGGGTTCCAGAAACAAACCTCAGTCATGTTGCCAGGCCACAGGTTTCCACCATCAAACCTCAGACATATTCCCAAGCCACAGGGTTCCAGAATCAAACCGTTCTCATGTTCCCATGCCACAGGGTTCCAGAATCCACTGATGACATGTTCCTCGGCCACAGGGTTCCAGAATCCACTGATGTCATGTTCCCAGGCCACAGGATTCCAGAATAAAACCTCAATCAAGTTCCCTGTCCACAGGGTTCCAGAACCAAGCCTCAGTCAGGTTCCCAGGGCCCAGAATTCCACAATCTAAACATATCTCATGTTCCCAGGGCACTGCATTCCAGAATCACGCCTCAGTCTTGTTCCTGGCCACAGGGTTCCAGAATCAAACCAATGTCAAGTTCCCAGGCCATGGGTTTCAAGTATCAGGTCTCAGTCATGTTTTCAGGGTACAGGGTTCTACAATCAAACCTCAGTCATATTGCCAGTCCACAGATTTCTGCCATCAAACCTCAGTCAAGTTCCCAGGCCACAGATTTCCAGAATCAAACTTCAGTCATATTCTCAGGCCACACTTTTCCAGAATCACGCCTCAGTCATGTTTCCAGGCCACAGCGTTCCAGAATCAAACCAATGTCAAACTCCTAGGCCATGGGTTTCCACTACCAGGCCACAGTCATGTTTCCAGGGCACAGGGTTCTACAATCAAACCTCAGTCATGTTGCCAGTCCACAGGTTTCTGCCATCAAACCTCAGTCAAGTTCCCAGGCCAAAGATTTCCAATATCAAACCTCAGTCATATTCGCAGGACACATGGTTCCAGAATCAAACCTCAGTCATGTTTGCAGGACCCATGATTCTACAATCAGAACACAGTCATGTTCCCAGCACAAAGGTGTCCAGAATCAAACCTCAGTCATGTTCCCAGGGAACAGGGTTCCAGAAACAAACCTCAGTCATGTTGCCAAGCCACAGGTTTCCACCATCAAACCTCAGACATGTTCCCAGGCCACAGGGTTCCAGAATCAAACCGTTCTCATGTTCCCAGGCCACAGGGTTCCAGAATCCACTGATGTCATGTTCCCAGGCCACAGGGTTCGAGAAACAATCCTCAGTTATTTTTGCAGGCTACAGGGTTCCAGAATAAAACCTCAGTCATGTTCCCAGTCCACAGGGTACCAAAACCAAGCCTCAGTCAGATTCCCAGGGCCCAGTATTCCACAATCTAAACAGATGTCATGTTCCCAGGCAACAGAATTCCAGAATCACGCCTCAGTCTTGTTCCTGGCCACAGGGTTCCAGAATCAAACCAATGTCAAATTCCCAGGCCATGGGTTTCAAGTATCAGGTCGCAGTCATGTTTCCAGGGCACAGGGTTCTACAATCAAAGCTCAGTCATGTTGCCAGTCCACAGATTTCTGCCATCAAACCTCAGTCAAGTTCCCAGGCCACAGATTTCCAGAATCAAACCTCAGTCATATTCCCAGGCCACACTTTTCCAGAATCACGCCTCAGTCATGTTCCCAGGCCACAGGGTTCCAGCAACAATCCTCAGTTATATTCCCAGGCTACAGGGTTCCAGAATAAAACCTCAGTCATGTTCCCAGTCCACAGGGTTCCAGAATCAAACCAATGTCAATTTCCCAGGCCATGCGTTTCAAGTATCAGGTCTCAGTCATGTTTCCATAGCACAGGGTTCTACAATCAAACCTAAGTAATGTTGCCAGTCCACAGATTTCTGCCATCAAACCTCAGTCAAGTTCCCAGGCCACAGATTTCCAGAGTCAAACCTCAGTCATATTCCCAGGCCACAGTTTTCCAGAATCACGCCTCAGTCATGTTCCCTGGCCCCAGGGAGCCAGAATCAAACCTCAGTCATGTTGCCAGGCCATAGGATACCACCATCAAACCTCAGTCATATTCCCAGACCACAGGTTTCCACAATCAAACCGATTTCATGTTCCCAGGCAACAGGGTACCAGAATCCAAAGTGATGTCATGTTCCCAGGCCCCAGGATTCCTCAATCTAACATCAGTCATGTTCACAGGCCAATGGTTTCCAAAATCAAACCACAGTCATATTCCCAGGCCACATGGTTCCAGAATCAAACCTCAGTCATGTTCCCAGTCCACAGGATTCCAGAACCAAGCTTTCAGTCAGGTTCCCAGGGCACAGTATTCCATAATCTAAACAGATGTCATGTTCCCAGGCCGCAGGATTCCAGAATCACGCCTCAGTCATGTTCCCAGGCCACAGGGTTCCAGAATCAAACCAATGTCAAATTCCTAGGCCATGGGTTTCCAGTACCAAGCCACAGTCATGTTTCCTGGGCACAGGATTCCAGAATCTCGCCTCAGTCATGTTCCCTGGCCACAGGGTTAAAGAATCAAACCAATGTCAAGTTCCCAAGCCATGGGTTTCAAGTATCAGGTCGCAGTCATGTTTCCAGGGTACAGGGTTCTACAATCAAACCTCAGTCATGTTGCCAGTCCACAGGTTTCTGCCATCAAACCTCAGTCAAGTTCCCAGGCCACAGATTTCCAGAATCAAAGCTCAGTCATATTCCCATGACACATGGTTCCAGAATCAAACCTCAGTCATGTTCGCAGGCCACAGGATTCCACAATCAAACCACAGTCATGTTCCCAGGAGAAAGGTGTCCAGAAGCAAACCTCAGTCATGTTCCCAGGGAACAGGGTTCCAGAAACAAACCTCAGTCATGTTGCCAGGCCACAGGTTTCCACCATCAAACCTCAGACATATTCCCAAGCCACAGGGTTCCAGAATCAAACCGTTCTCATGTTCCCATGCCACAGGGTTCCAGAATCCACTGATGACATGTTCCTCGGCCAGAGGGTTCCAGAATCCACTGATGTCATGTTCCCAGGCCACAGGATTCCAGAATAAAACCTCAATAAAGTTCCCTGTCCACAGGGTTCCAGAACCAAGCCTCAGTCAGGTTCCCAGGGCCCAGAATTCCACAATCTAAACATATCTCATGTTCCCAGGGCACTGCATTCCAGAATCACGCCTCAGTCTTGTTCCTGGCCACAGGGTTCCAGAATCAAACCAATGTCAAGTTCCCAGGCCATGGGTTTCAAGTATCAGGTCTCAGTCATGTTTCCAGGGTACAGGGTTCTACAATCAAACCTCAGTCATATTGCCAGTCCACAGATTTCTGCCATCAAACCTCAGTCAAGTTCCCAGGCCACAGATTTCCAGAATCAAACTTCAGTCATATTCCCAGGCCACACTTTTCCAGAATCACGCCTCAGTCATGTTCCCAGGCCACAGCGTTCCAGAATCAAACCAATGTCAAACTCCTAGGCCATGGGTTTCCACTACCAGGCCACAGTCATGTTTCCAGGGCACAGGGTTCTACAATCAAACCTCAGTCATGTTGCCAGTCCACAGGTTTCTGCCATCAAACCTCAGTCAAGTTCCCAGGCCAAAGATTTCCAATATCAAACCTCAGTCATATTCGCAGGACACATGGTTCCAGAATCAAACCTCAGTCATGTTTGCAGGACCCATGATTCTACAATCAGAACACAGTCATGTTCCCAGCACAAAGGTGTCCAGAATCAAACCTCAGTCATGTTCCCAGGGAACAGGGTTCCAGAAACAAACCTCAGTCATGTTGCCAAGCCACAGGTTTCCACCATCAAACCTCAGACATGTTCCCAGGCCACAGGGTTCCAGAATCAAACCGTTCTCATGTTCCCAGGCCACAGGGTTCCAGAAACCACTGATGTCATGTTCCCAGGCCACAGGGTTCGAGAAACAATCCTCAGTTATTTTCGCAGGCTACAGGGTTCCAGAATAAAACCTCAGTCATGTTCCCAGTCCACAGGGTACCAAAACCAAGCCTCAGTCAGATTCCCAGGGCCTAGTATTCCACAATCTAAACAGATGTCATGTTCCCAGGCAACAGGATTCCAGAATCACGCCTCAGTCTTGTTCCTGGCCACAGGGTTCCAGAATCAAACCAATGTCAAATTCCCAGGCCATGGGTTTCAAGTATCAGGTCGCAGTCATGTTTCCAGGGCACAGGGTTCTACAATCAAACCTCAGTAATGTTGCCAGTCCACAGATTTCTGCCATCAAACCTCAGTCAAGTTCCCAGGCCACAGATTTCCAGAATCAAACCTCAGTCATATTCCCAGGCCACACTTTTCCAGAATCACGCCTCAGTCATGTTACCAGGCCACCGGGTTCCAGAAACAATCCTCAGTTATATTCCCAGGCTACAGGGTTCCAGAATAAAACCTCAGTCATGTTCCCAGTCCACAGGGTTCCAGAATCAAACCAATGTCAATTTCCCAGGCCATGCGTTTCAAGTATCAGGTCGCAGTCATGTTTCCAGAGCACAGGGTTCAACAATCAAACCTCAGTAATGTTGCCAGTCCACAGATTTCTGCCATCAAACCTCAGTCAAGTTCCCAGGCCACAGATTTCCAGAATCAAACCTCAGTCATATTCCCAGGCCACAGTTTTCCAGAATCACGCCTCAGTCATGTTCCCTGGCCACAGGGATCCAGAATCAAACCTCAGTCATGTTGCCAGGCCATAGGATACCACCATCAAACCTCAGTCATATTCCCAGACCACAGGTTTCCACAATCAAACCGATTTCATGTTCCCAGGCAACAGGGTACCAGAATCCAAAGTGATGTCATGTTCCCAGGCCCCAGGATTCCTCAATCTAACATCAGTCATGTTCACAGGCCAATGGTTTCCAAAATCAAACCACAGTCATATTCCCAGGCAACATGGTTCGAGAATCAAACCTCAGTCATGTTCCCAGTCCACAGGATTCCAGAACCAAGCTTTCAGTCAGGTTCCCAGGGCACAGTATTCCATAATCTAAACAGATGTCATGTTCCCAGGCCGCAGGATTCCAGAATCACGCCTCAGTCATGTTCCCAGGCCACAGGGTTCCAGAATCAAACCAATGTCAAATTCCTAGGCCATGGGTTTCCAGTACCAAGCCACAGTCATGTTTCCTGGGCACAGGATTCCAGAATCTCGCCTCAGTCATGTTCCCTGGCCACAGGGTTCCAGAATCAAACCAATGTCAAGTTCCCAAGCCATGGGTTTCAAGTATCAGGTCGCAGTCATGTTTCCAGGGCACAGGGTTCTACAATCAAACCTCAGTCATGTTGCCAGTCCACAGGTTTCTGCCATCAAACCTCAGTCAAGTTCCCAGGCCACAGATTTCCAGAATCAAAGCTCAGTCATATTCCCATGACACATGGTTCCAGAATCAAACCTCAGTCATGTTCGCAGGCCACAGGATTCCACAATCAAACCACAGTCATGTTCCCAGGAGAAAGGTGTCCAGAAGCAAACCTCAGTCATGTTCCCAGGGAACAGGGTTCCAGAAACAAACCTCAGTCATGTTGCCAGGCCACAGGTTTCCTCCATCAAACCTCAGACATATTCCCAAGCCACAGGGTTCCAGAATCAAACCATTCTCATGTTCCCAGGCCACAGGGTTCCAGAATCCACTGATGACATGTTCCCCGGCCACAGGGTTCCAGAATCCACTGATGTCATGTTCCCAGGCCACAGGATTCCAGAATAAAACCTCAGTCAAGTTCCCTGTCCACAGGGTTCCAGAACCAAGCCTCAGTCAGGTTCCCAGGGCCCAGTATTCCACAATCTAAACAGATGTCATGTTCCCAGGGCACAGCATTCCAGAATCACGCTTCAGTCTTGTTCCTGGCCACAGGGTTCCAGAATCAAACCAATGTCAAGTTCCCAGGCCATGGGTTTCAAGTATCAGGTCTCAGTCATGTTTCCAGAGCACAGGGTTCAACAATCAATCCTCAGTCATGTTGCCAGTCCACAGGTTTCTGCCATCAAACCTCAGTCAAGTTCCCAGGCCAAAGATTTCCAATATCAAACCTCAGTCATATTCGCAGGACACATGGTTCCAGAATCAAACCTCAGTCATGTTTGCAGGACCCATGATTCTACAATCAGAACACAGTCATGTTCCCAGCACAAAGGTGTCCAGAATCAAACCTCAGTCATGTTCCCAGGGAACAGGGTTCCAGAAACAAACCTCAGTCATGTTGCCAAGCCACAGGTTTCCACCATCAAACCTCAGACATGTTCCCAGGCCACAGGGTTCCAGAATCAAACCGTTCTCATGTTCCCAGGCCACAGGGTTCCAGAATCCACTGATGTCATGTTCCCAGGCCACAGGGTTCGAGAAACAATCCTCAGTTATTTTTGCAGGCTACAGGGTTCCAGAATAAAACCTCAGTCATGTTCCCAGTCCACAGGGTACCAAAACCAAGCCTCAGTCAGATTCCCAGGGCCCAGTATTCCACAATCTAAACAGATGTCATGTTCCCAGGCAACAGAATTCCAGAATCACGCCTCAGTCTTGTTCCTGGCCACAGGGTTCCAGAATCAAACCAATGTCAAATTCCCAGGCCATGGGTTTCAAGTATCAGGTCGCAGTCATGTTTCCAGGGCACAGGGTTCTACAATCAAAGCTCAGTCATGTTGCCAGTCCACAGATTTCTGCCATCAAACCTCAGTCAAGTTCCCAGGCCACAGATTTCCAGAATCAAACCTCAGTCATATTCCCAGGCCACACTTTTCCAGAATCACGCCTCAGTCATGTTCCCAGGCCACAGGGTTCCAGCAACAATCCTCAGTTATATTCCCAGGCTACAGGGTTCCAGAATAAAACCTCAGTCATGTTCCCAGTCCACAGGGTTCCAGAATCAAACCAATGTCAATTTCCCAGGCCATGCGTTTCAAGTATCAGGTCTCAGTCATGTTTCCATAGCACAGGGTTCTACAATCAAACCTAAGTAATGTTGCCAGTCCACAGATTTCTGCCATCAAACCTCAGTCAAGTTCCCAGGCCACAGATTTCCAGAGTCAAACCTCAGTCATATTCCCAGGCCACAGTTTTCCAGAATCACGCCTCAGTCATGTTCCCTGGCCCCAGGGATCCAGAATCAAACCTCAGTCATGTTGCCAGGCCATAGGATACCACCATCAAACCTCAGTCATATTCCCAGACCACAGGTTTCCACAATCAAACCGATTTCATGTTCCCAGGCAACAGGGTACCAGAATCCAAAGTGATGTCATGTTCCCAGGCCCCAGGATTCCTCAATCTAACATCAGTCATGTTCACAGGCCAATGGTTTCCAAAATCAAACCACAGTCATATTCCCAGGCCACATGGTTCCAGAATCAAACCTCAGTCATGTTCCCAGTCCACAGGATTCCAGAACCAAGCTTTCAGTCAGGTTCCCAGGGCACAGTATTCCATAATCTAAACAGATGTCATGTTCCCAGGCCGCAGGATTCCAGAATCACGCCTCAGTCATGTTCCCAGGCCACAGGGTTCCAGAATCAAACCAATGTCAAATTCCTAGGCCATGGGTTTCCAGTACCAAGCCACAGTCATGTTTCCTGGGCACAGGATTCCAGAATCTCGCCTCAGTCATGTTCCCTGGCCACAGGGTTAAAGAATCAAACCAATGTCAAGTTCCCAAGCCATGGGTTTCAAGTATCAGGTCGCAGTCATGTTTCCAGGGTACAGGGTTCTACAATCAAACCTCAGTCATGTTGCCAGTCCACAGGTTTCTGCCATCAAACCTCAGTCAAGTTCCCAGGCCACAGATTTCCAGAATCAAAGCTCAGTCATATTCCCATGACACATGGTTCCAGAATCAAACCTCAGTCATGTTCGCAGGCCACAGGATTCCACAATCAAACCACAGTCATGTTCCCAGGAGAAAGGTGTCCAGAAGCAAACCTCAGTCATGTTCCCAGGGAACAGGGTTCCAGAAACAAACCTCAGTCATGTTGCCAGGCCACAGGTTTCCACCATCAAACCTCAGACATATTCCCAAGCCACAGGGTTCCAGAATCAAACCGTTCTCATGTTCCCATGCCACAGGGTTCCAGAATCCACTGATGACATGTTCCTCGGCCAGAGGGTTCCAGAATCCACTGATGTCATGTTCCCAGGCCACAGGATTCCAGAATAAAACCTCAATAAAGTTCCCTGTCCACAGGGTTCCAGAACCAAGCCTCAGTCAGGTTCCCAGGGCCCAGAATTCCACAATCTAAACATATCTCATGTTCCCAGGGCACTGCATTCCAGAATCACGCCTCAGTCTTGTTCCTGGCCACAGGGTTCCAGAATCAAACCAATGTCAAGTTCCCAGGCCATGGGTTTCAAGTATCAGGTCTCAGTCATGTTTCCAGGGTACAGGGTTCTACAATCAAACCTCAGTCATATTGCCAGTCCACAGATTTCTGCCATCAAACCTCAGTCAAGTTCCCAGGCCACAGATTTCCAGAATCAAACTTCAGTCATATTCCCAGGCCACACTTTTCCAGAATCACGCCTCAGTCATGTTCCCAGGCCACAGCGTTCCAGAATCAAACCAATGTCAAACTCCTAGGCCATGGGTTTCCACTACCAGGCCACAGTCATGTTTCCAGGGCACAGGGTTCTACAATCAAACCTCAGTCATGTTGCCAGTCCACAGGTTTCTGCCATCAAACCTCAGTCAAGTTCCCAGGCCAAAGATTTCCAATATCAAACCTCAGTCATATTCGCAGGACACATGGTTCCAGAATCAAACCTCAGTCATGTTTGCAGGACCCATGATTCTACAATCAGAACACAGTCATGTTCCCAGCACAAAGGTGTCCAGAATCAAACCTCAGTCATGTTCCCAGGGAACAGGGTTCCAGAAACAAACCTCAGTCATGTTGCCAAGCCACAGGTTTCCACCATCAAACCTCAGACATGTTCCCAGGCCACAGGGTTCCAGAATCAAACCGTTCTCATGTTCCCAGGCCACAGGGTTCCAGAAACCACTGATGTCATGTTCCCAGGCCACAGGGTTCGAGAAACAATCCTCAGTTATTTTCGCAGGCTACAGGGTTCCAGAATAAAACCTCAGTCATGTTCCCAGTCCACAGGGTACCAAAACCAAGCCTCAGTCAGATTCCCAGGGCCTAGTATTCCACAATCTAAACAGATGTCATGTTCCCAGGCAACAGGATTCCAGAATCACGCCTCAGTCTTGTTCCTGGCCACAGGGTTCCAGAATCAAACCAATGTCAAATTCCCAGGCCATGGGTTTCAAGTATCAGGTCGCAGTCATGTTTCCAGGGCACAGGGTTCTACAATCAAACCTCAGTAATGTTGCCAGTCCACAGATTTCTGCCATCAAACCTCAGTCAAGTTCCCAGGCCACAGATTTCCAGAATCAAACCTCAGTCATATTCCCAGGCCACACTTTTCCAGAATCACGCCTCAGTCATGTTACCAGGCCACCGGGTTCCAGAAACAATCCTCAGTTATATTCCCAGGCTACAGGGTTCCAGAATAAAACCTCAGTCATGTTCCCAGTCCACAGGGTTCCAGAATCAAACCAATGTCAATTTCCCAGGCCATGCGTTTCAAGTATCAGGTCGCAGTCATGTTTCCAGAGCACAGGGTTCAACAATCAAACCTCAGTAATGTTGCCAGTCCACAGATTTCTGCCATCAAACCTCAGTCAAGTTCCCAGGCCACAGATTTCCAGAATCAAACCTCAGTCATATTCCCAGGCCACAGTTTTCCAGAATCACGCCTCAGTCATGTTCCCTGGCCACAGGGATCCAGAATCAAACCTCAGTCATGTTGCCAGGCCATAGGATACCACCATCAAACCTCAGTCATATTCCCAGACCACAGGTTTCCACAATCAAACCGATTTCATGTTCCCAGGCAACAGGGTACCAGAATCCAAAGTGATGTCATGTTCCCAGGCCCCAGGATTCCTCAATCTAACATCAGTCATGTTCACAGGCCAATGGTTTCCAAAATCAAACCACAGTCATATTCCCAGGCAACATGGTTCCAGAATCAAACCTCAGTCATGTTCCCAGTCCACAGGATTCCAGAACCAAGCTTTCAGTCAGGTTCCCAGGGCACAGTATTCCATAATCTAAACAGATGTCATGTTCCCAGGCCGCAGGATTCCAGAATCACGCCTCAGTCATGTTCCCAGGCCACAGGGTTCCAGAATCAAACCAATGTCAAATTCCTAGGCCATGGGTTTCCAGTACCAAGCCACAGTCATGTTTCCTGGGCACAGGATTCCAGAATCTCGCCTCAGTCATGTTCCCTGGCCACAGGGTTCCAGAATCAAACCAATGTCAAGTTCCCAAGCCATGTGTTTCAAGTATCAGGTCGCAGTCATGTTTCCAGGGCACAGGGTTCTACAATCAAACCTCAGTCATGTTGCCAGTCCACAGGTATCTGCCATCAAACCTCAGTCAAGTTCCCAGGCCACAGATTTCCAGAATCAAAGCTCAGTCATATTCCCATGACACATGGTTCCAGAATCAAACCTCAGTCATGTTCGCAGGCCACAGGATTCCACAATCAAACCACAGTCATGTTCCCAGGAGAAAGGTGTCCAGAAGCAAACCTCAGTCATGTTCCCAGGGAACAGGGTTCCAGAAACAAACCTCAGTCATGTTGCCAGGCCACAGGTTTCCACCATCAAACCTCAGACATATTCCCAAGCCACAGGGTTCCAGAATCAAACCGTTCTCATGTTCCCAGGCCACAGGGTTCCAGAATCCACTGATGACATGTTCCTCGGCCAGAGGGTTCCAGAATCCACTGATGTCATGTTCCCAGGCCACAGGATTCCAGAATAAAACCTCAATCAAGTTCCCTGTCCACAGGGTTCCAGAACCAAGCCTCAGTCAGGTTCCCAGGGCCCAGAATTCCACAATCTAAACAAATCTCATGTTCCCAATGCACTGCATTCCAGAATCACGGCTCAGTCTTGTTCCTGGCCACAGGGTTCCAGAATCAAACCAATGTCAAGTTCCCAGGCCATGGGTTTCAAGTATCAGGTCTCAGTCATGTTTCCAGGGTACAGGGTTCTACAATCAAACCTCAGTCATATTGCCAGTCCACAGATTTCTGCCATCAAACCTCAGTCAAGTTCCCAGGCCACAGACTTCCAGAATCAAACTTCAGTCATATTCCCAGGCCACACTTTTCCAGAATCACGCCTCAGTCATGTTTCCAGGCCACAGCGTTCCAGAATCAAACCAATGTCAAACTCCTAGGCCATGGGTTTCCACTACCAGGCCACAGTCATGTTTCCAGGGCACAGGGTTCTACAATCAAACCTCAGTCATGTTGCCAGTCCACAGGTTTCTGCCATCAAACCTCAGTCAAGTTCCCAGGCCAAAGATTTCCAATATCAAACCTCAGTCATATTCGCAGGACACATGGTTCCAGAATCAAACCTCAGTCATGTTTGCAGGACCCATGATTCTACAATCAGAACACAGTCATGTTCCCAGCACAAAGGTGTCCAGAATCAAACCTCAGTCATGTTCCCAGGGAACAGGGTTCCAGAAACAAACCTCAGTCATGTTGCCAAGCCACAGGTTTCCACCATCAAACCTCAGACATGTTCCCAGGCCACAGGGTTGCAGAATCAAACCGTTCTCATGTTCCCAGGCCACAGGGTTCCAGAAACCACTGATGTCATGTTCCCAGGCCACAGGATTCCAGAATAAAACCTCAGTCAAGTTCCCTGTCCACAGGGTTCCAGAACCAAGCCTCAGTCAGGTTCCCAGGGCCCAGTATTCCACAATCTAAACAGATGTCATGTTCCCAGGGCACAGCATTCCAGAATCACGCCTCAGTCTTGTTCCTGGCCACAGGGTTCCAGAATCAAACCAATGTCAAGTTCCCAGGCCATGGGTTTCAAGTATCAGGTCTCAGTCATGTTTCCAGGGTACAGGGTTCTACAATCAAACCTCAGTCATTTTGCCAGTCCACAGATTTCTGCCATCAAACCTCAGTCAAGTTCCCAGGCCACAGATTTCCAGAATCAAACTTCAGTCATATTCCCAGGCCACACTTTTCCAGAATCACGCCTCAGTCATGTTCCCAGGCCACAGGGTTCCAGCAACAATCCTCAGTTATATTCCCAGGCTACAGGGTTCCAGAATAAAACCTCAGTCATGTTCCCAGTCCACAGGGTTCCAGAATCAAACCAATGTCAATTTCCCAGGCCATGCGTTTCAAGTATCAGGTCTCAGTCATGTTTCCATAGCACAGGGTTCTACAATCAAACCTAAGTAATGTTGCCAGTCCACAGATTTCTGCCATCAAACCTCAGTCAAGTTCCCAGGCCACAGATTTCCAGAGTCAAACCTCAGTCATATTCCCAGGCCACAGTTTTCCAGAATCACGCCTCAGTCATGTTCCCTGGCCCCAGGGATCCAGAATCAAACCTCAGTCATGTTGCCAGGCCATAGGATACCACCATCAAACCTCAGTCATATTCCCAGACCACAGGTTTCCACAATCAAACCGATTTCATGTTCCCAGGCAACAGGGTACCAGAATCCAAAGTGATGTCATGTTCCCAGGCCCCAGGATTCCTCAATCTAACATCAGTCATGTTCACAGGCCAATGGTTTCCAAAATCAAACCACAGTCATATTCCCAGGCCACATGGTTTCAGAATCAAACCTCAGTCATGTTTGCAGGACCCATGGTTCCACAATCAAACCACAGTCATGTTCCCAGGACAAAGGTGTCCAGAGGCAAAACTCACTCATGTTCCCAGGGAACAGGGTTTCAGAAACAAACCTCAGTCATGTTGCCAGGCCACAGGTTTCCACCATCAAACCTCAGACATATTCCCAAGCCAAAGGGTTCCAGAATCAAACCGTTCTCATGTTCCCATGCCACAGGGTTCCAGAATCCACTGATGACATGTTCCTCGGCCAGAGGGTTCCAGAATCCACTGATGTCATGTTCCCAGGCCACAGGATTCCAGAATAAAACCTCAATCAAGTTCCCTGTCCACAGGGTTCCAGAACCAAGCCTCAGTCATGTTCCCAGGGCCCAGAATTCCACAATCTAAACATATCTCATGTTCCCAGGGCACTGCATTCCAGAATCACGCCTCAGTCTTGTTCCTGGCCACAGGGTTCCAGAATCAAACCAATGTCAAGTTCCCAGGCCATGGGTTTCAAGTATCAGGTCTCAGTCATGTTTCCAGGGTACAGGGTTCTACAATCAAACCACAGTCATATTGCCAGTCCACAGATTTCTGCCATCAAACCTCAGTCAAGTTCCCAGGCCACAGATTTCCAGAATCAAACTTCAGTCATATTCCCAGGCCACACTTTTCCAGAATCACGCCTCAGTCATGTTCCCAGGCCACAGCGTTCCAGAATCAAACCAATGTCAAACTCCTAGGCCATGGGTTTCCACTACCAGGCCACAGTCATGTTTCCAGGGCACAGGGTTCTACAATCAAACCTCAGTCATGTTGCCAGTCCACAGGTTTCTGCCATCAAACCTCAGTCAAGTTCCCAGGCCAAAGATTTCCAATATCAAACCTCAGTCATATTCGCAGGACACATGGTTCCAGAATCAAACCTCAGTCATGTTTGCAGGACCCATGATTCTACAATCAGAACACAGTCATGTTCCCAGCACAAAGGTGTCCAGAATCAAACCTCAGTCATGTTCCCAGGGAACAGGGTTCCAGAAACAAACCTCAGTCATGTTGCCAAGCCACAGGTTTCCACCATCAAACCTCAGACATGTTCCCAGGCCACAGGGTTGCAGAATCAAACCGTTCTCATGTTCCCAGGCCACAGGGTTCCAGAAACCACTGATGTCATGTTCCCAGGCCACAGGATTCCAGAATAAAACCTCAGTCAAGTTCCCTGTCCACAGGGTTCCAGAACCAAGCCTCAGTCAGGTTCCCAGGGCCCAGTATTCCACAATCTAAACAGATGTCATGTTCCCAGGGCACAGCATTCCAGAATCACGCCTCAGTCTTGTTCCTGGCCACAGGGTTCCAGAATCAAACCAATGTCAAGTTCCCAGGCCATGGGTTTCAAGTATCAGGTCTCAGTCATGTTTCCAGGGTACAGGGTTCTACAATCAAACCTCAGTCATTTTGCCAGTCCACAGATTTCTGCCATCAAACCTCAGTCAAGTTCCCAGGCCACAGATTTCCAGAATCAAACTTCAGTCATATTCCCAGGCCACACTTTTCCAGAATCACGCCTCAGTCATGTTCCCAGTCCACAGGGTTCCAGAATCAAACCAATGTCAATTTCCCAGGCCATGCGTTTCAACTATCAGGTCGCAGTCATGTTTCCAGAGCACAGGGTTCAACAGTCAAACCTCAGTAATGTTGCCAGTCCACAGATTTCTGCCATCAAACCTCAGTCAAGTTCCCAGGCCACAGATTTCCAGAGTCAAACCTCAGTCATATTCCCAGGCCACAGTTTTCCAGAATCACGCCTCAGTCATGTTCCCTGGCCCCAGGGATCCAGAATCAAACCTCAGTCATGTTGCCAGGCCATAGGATACCACCATCAAACCTCAGTCATATTCCCAGACCACAGGTTTCCACAATCAAACCGATTTCATGTTCCCAGGCAACAGGGTACCAGAATCCAAAGTGATGTCATGTTCCCAGGCCCCAGGATTCCTCAATCTAACATCAGTCATGTTCACAGGCCAATGGTTTCCAAAATCAAACCACAGTCATATTCCCAGGCCACATGGTTCCAGAATCAAACCTCAGTCATGTTTGCAGGACCCATGGTTCCACAATCAAACCACAGTCATGTTCCCAGGACAAAGGTGTCCAGAGGCAAAACTCACTCATGTTCCCAGGGAACAGGGTTTCAGAAACAAACCTCAGTCATGTTGCCAGGCCACAGGTTTCCACCATCAAACCTCAGACATATTCCCAAGCCACAGGGTTCCAGAATCAAACCGTTCTCATGTTCCCATGCCACAGGGTTCCAGAATCCACTGATGACATGTTCCTCGGCCAGAGGGTTCCAGAATCCACTGATGTCATGTTCCCAGGCCACAGGATTCCAGAATAAAACCTCAATCAAGTTCCCTGTCCACAGGGTTCCAGAACCAAGCCTCAGTCAGGTTCCCAGGGCCCAGAATTCCACAATCTAAACATATCTCATGTTCCCAGGGCACTGCATTCCAGAATCACGCCTCAGTCTTGTTCCTGGCCACAGGGTTCCAGAATCAAACCAATGTCAAGTTCCCAGGCCATGGGTTTCAAGTATCAGGTCTCAGTCATGTTTCCAGGGTACAGGGTTCTACAATCAAACCTCAGTCATATTGCCAGTCCACAGATTTCTGCCATCAAACCTCAGTCAAGTTCCCAGGCCACAGATTTCCGGAATCAAACTTCAGTCATATTCCCAGGCCACACTTTTCCAGAATCACGCCTCAGTCATGTTCCCAGGCCACAGCGTTCCAGAATCAAAGCAATGTCAAACTCCTAGGCCATGGGTTTCCACTACCAGGCCACAGTCATGTTTCCAGGGCACAGGGTTCTACAATCAAACCTCAGTCATGTTGCCAGTCCACAGGTTTCTGCCATCAAACCTCAGTCAAGTTCCCAGGCCAAAGATTTCCAATATCAAACCTCAGTCATATTCGCAGGACACATGGTTCCAGAATCAAACCTCAGTCATGTTTGCAGGACCCATGATTCTACAATCAGAACACAGTCATGTTCCCAGCACAAAGGTGTCCAGAATCAAACCTCAGTCATGTTCCCAGGGAACAGGGTTCCAGAAACAAACCTCAGTCATGTTGCCAAGCCACAGGTTTCCACCATCAAACCTCAGACATGTTCCCAGGCCACAGGGTTGCAGAATCAAACCGTTCTCATGTTCCCAGGCCACAGGGTTCCAGAAACCACTGATGTCATGTTCCCAGGCCACAGGGTTCGAGAAACAATCCTCAGTTATTTTCGCAGGCTACAGGGTTCCAGAATAAAACCTCAGTCATGTTCCCAGTCCACAGGGTACCAAAACCAAGCCTCAGTCAGATTCCCAGGGCCCAGTATTCCACAATCTAAACAGATGTCATGTTCCCAGGCAACAGGATTCCAGAATCACGCCTCAGTCTTGTTCCTGGCCACAGGGTTCCAGAATCAAACCAATGTCAAATTCCCAGGCCATGGGTTTCAAGTATCAGGTCGCAGTCATGTTTCCAGGGCACAGGGTTCTACAATCAAACCTCAGTAATGTTGCCAGTCCACAGATTTCTGCCATCAAACCTCAGTCAAGTTCCCAGGCCACAGATTTCCAGAATCAAACCTCAGTCATATTCCCAGGCCACACTTTTCCAGAATCACGCCTCAGTCATGTTCCCTGGCCACAGGGATCCAGAATCAAACCTCAGTCATGTTGCCAGGCCATAGGGTACCACCATCAAACCTCAGTCATATTCCCAGACCACAGGTTTCCACAATCAAACCGATTTCATGTTCCCAGGCAACAGGGTACCAGAATCCAAAGTGATGTCATGTTCC
Organism: Balaenoptera borealis; assembly: GCF_965194805.1. NCBI lineage: Eukaryota > Metazoa > Chordata > Mammalia > Artiodactyla > Balaenopteridae > Balaenoptera > Balaenoptera borealis. The sequence goes on from NC_138878.1 coordinate 42,744,054, forward strand.
CAGGCCCCAGGATTCCTCAATCTAACATCAGTCATGTTCACAGGCCAATGGTTTCCAAAATCAAACCACAGTCATATTCCCAGGCCACATGGTTCCAGAATCAAACCTCAGTCATGTTCCCAGTCCACAGGATTCCAGAACCAAGCTTTCAGTCAGGTTCCCAGGGCACAGTATTCCATAATCTAAACAGATGTCATGTTCCCAGGCCGCAGGATTCCAGAATCACGCCTCAGTCATGTTCCCAGGCCACAGGGTTCCAGAATCAAACCAATGTCAAATTCCTAGGCCATGGGTTTCCAGTACCAAGCCACAGTCATGTTTCCTGGGCACAGGATTCCAGAATCTCGCCTCAGTCATGTTCCCTGGCCACAGGGTTCCAGAATCAAACCAATGTCAAGTTCCCAAGCCATGTGTTTCAAGTATCAGGTCGCAGTCATGTTTCCAGGGCACAGGGTTCTACAATCAAACCTCAGTCATGTTGCCAGTCCACAGGTATCTGCCATCAAACCTCAGTCAAGTTCCCAGGCCACAGATTTCCAGAATCAAAGCTCAGTCATATTCCCATGACACATGGTTCCAGAATCAAACCTCAGTCATGTTCGCAGGCCACAGGATTCCACAATCAAACCACAGTCATGTTCCCAGGAGAAAGGTGTCCAGAAGCAAACCTCAGTCATGTTCCCAGGGAACAGGGTTCCAGAAACAAACCTCAGTCATGTTGCCAGGCCACAGGTTTCCACCATCAAACCTCAGACATATTCCCAAGCCACAGGGTTCCAGAATCAAACCGTTCTCATGTTCCCAGGCCACAGGGTTCCAGAATCCACTGATGACATGTTCCTCGGCCAGAGGGTTCCAGAATCCACTGATGTCATGTTCCCAGGCCACAGGATTCCAGAATAAAACCTCAATCAAGTTCCCTGTCCACAGGGTTCCAGAACCAAGCCTCAGTCAGGTTCCCAGGGCCCAGAATTCCACAATCTAAACAAATCTCATGTTCCCAATGCACTGCATTCCAGAATCACGGCTCAGTCTTGTTCCTGGCCACAGGGTTCCAGAATCAAACCAATGTCAAGTTCCCAGGCCATGGGTTTCAAGTATCAGGTCTCAGTCATGTTTCCAGGGTACAGGGTTCTACAATCAAACCTCAGTCATATTGCCAGTCCACAGATTTCTGCCATCAAACCTCAGTCAAGTTCCCAGGCCACAGACTTCCAGAATCAAACTTCAGTCATATTCCCAGGCCACACTTTTCCAGAATCACGCCTCAGTCATGTTTCCAGGCCACAGCGTTCCAGAATCAAACCAATGTCAAACTCCTAGGCCATGGGTTTCCACTACCAGGCCACAGTCATGTTTCCAGGGCACAGGGTTCTACAATCAAACCTCAGTCATGTTGCCAGTCCACAGGTTTCTGCCATCAAACCTCAGTCAAGTTCCCAGGCCAAAGATTTCCAATATCAAACCTCAGTCATATTCGCAGGACACATGGTTCCAGAATCAAACCTCAGTCATGTTTGCAGGACCCATGATTCTACAATCAGAACACAGTCATGTTCCCAGCACAAAGGTGTCCAGAATCAAACCTCAGTCATGTTCCCAGGGAACAGGGTTCCAGAAACAAACCTCAGTCATGTTGCCAAGCCACAGGTTTCCACCATCAAACCTCAGACATGTTCCCAGGCCACAGGGTTGCAGAATCAAACCGTTCTCATGTTCCCAGGCCACAGGGTTCCAGAAACCACTGATGTCATGTTCCCAGGCCACAGGATTCCAGAATAAAACCTCAGTCAAGTTCCCTGTCCACAGGGTTCCAGAACCAAGCCTCAGTCAGGTTCCCAGGGCCCAGTATTCCACAATCTAAACAGATGTCATGTTCCCAGGGCACAGCATTCCAGAATCACGCCTCAGTCTTGTTCCTGGCCACAGGGTTCCAGAATCAAACCAATGTCAAGTTCCCAGGCCATGGGTTTCAAGTATCAGGTCTCAGTCATGTTTCCAGGGTACAGGGTTCTACAATCAAACCTCAGTCATTTTGCCAGTCCACAGATTTCTGCCATCAAACCTCAGTCAAGTTCCCAGGCCACAGATTTCCAGAATCAAACTTCAGTCATATTCCCAGGCCACACTTTTCCAAAATCACGCCTCAGTCATGTTCCCAGGCCACAGGGTTCCAGCAACAATCCTCAGTTATATTCCCAGGCTACAGGGTTCCAGAATAAAACCTCAGTCATGTTCCCAGTCCACAGGGTTCCAGAATCAAACCAATGTCAATTTCCCAGGCCATGCGTTTCAAGTATCAGGTCTCAGTCATGTTTCCATAGCACAGGGTTCTACAATCAAACCTAAGTAATGTTGCCAGTCCACAGATTTCTGCCATCAAACCTCAGTCAAGTTCCCAGGCCACAGATTTCCAGAGTCAAACCTCAGTCATATTCCCAGGCCACAGTTTTCCAGAATCACGCCTCAGTCATGTTCCCTGGCCCCAGGGATCCAGAATCAAACCTCAGTCATGTTGCCAGGCCATAGGATACCACCATCAAACCTCAGTCATATTCCCAGACCACAGGTTTCCACAATCAAACCGATTTCATGTTCCCAGGCAACAGGGTACCAGAATCCAAAGTGATGTCATGTTCCCAGGCCCCAGGATTCCTCAATCTAACATCAGTCATGTTCACAGGCCAATGGTTTCCAAAATCAAACCACAGTCATATTCCCAGGCCACATGGTTCCAGAATCAAACCTCAGTCATGTTTGCAGGACCCATGGTTCCACAATCAAACCACAGTCATGTTCCCAGGACAAAGGTGTCCAGAGGCAAAACTCACTCATGTTCCCAGGGAACAGGGTTTCAGAAACAAACCTCAGTCATGTTGCCAGGCCACAGGTTTCCACCATCAAACCTCAGACATATTCCCAAGCCAAAGGGTTCCAGAATCAAACCGTTCTCATGTTCCCATGCCACAGGGTTCCAGAATCCACTGATGACATGTTCCTCGGCCAGAGGGTTCCAGAATCCACTGATGTCATGTTCCCAGGCCACAGGATTCCAGAATAAAACCTCAATCAAGTTCCCTGTCCACAGGGTTCCAGAACCAAGCCTCAGTCATGTTCCCAGGGCCCAGAATTCCACAATCTAAACATATCTCATGTTCCCAGGGCACTGCATTCCAGAATCACGCCTCAGTCTTGTTCCTGGCCACAGGGTTCCAGAATCAAACCAATGTCAAGTTCCCAGGCCATGGGTTTCAAGTATCAGGTCTCAGTCATGTTTCCAGGGTACAGGGTTCTACAATCAAACCACAGTCATATTGCCAGTCCACAGATTTCTGCCATCAAACCTCAGTCAAGTTCCCAGGCCACAGATTTCCAGAATCAAACTTCAGTCATATTCCCAGGCCACACTTTTCCAGAATCACGCCTCAGTCATGTTCCCAGGCCACAGCGTTCCAGAATCAAACCAATGTCAAACTCCTAGGCCATGGGTTTCCACTACCAGGCCACAGTCATGTTTCCAGGGCACAGGGTTCTACAATCAAACCTCAGTCATGTTGCCAGTCCACAGGTTTCTGCCATCAAACCTCAGTCAAGTTCCCAGGCCAAAGATTTCCAATATCAAACCTCAGTCATATTCGCAGGACACATGGTTCCAGAATCAAACCTCAGTCATGTTTGCAGGACCCATGATTCTACAATCAGAACACAGTCATGTTCCCAGCACAAAGGTGTCCAGAATCAAACCTCAGTCATGTTCCCAGGGAACAGGGTTCCAGAAACAAACCTCAGTCATGTTGCCAAGCCACAGGTTTCCACCATCAAACCTCAGACATGTTCCCAGGCCACAGGGTTGCAGAATCAAACCGTTCTCATGTTCCCAGGCCACAGGGTTCCAGAAACCACTGATGTCATGTTCCCAGGCCACAGGATTCCAGAATAAAACCTCAGTCAAGTTCCCTGTCCACAGGGTTCCAGAACCAAGCCTCAGTCAGGTTCCCAGGGCCCAGTATTCCACAATCTAAACAGATGTCATGTTCCCAGGGCACAGCATTCCAGAATCACGCCTCAGTCTTGTTCCTGGCCACAGGGTTCCAGAATCAAACCAATGTCAAGTTCCCAGGCCATGGGTTTCAAGTATCAGGTCTCAGTCATGTTTCCAGGGTACAGGGTTCTACAATCAAACCTCAGTCATTTTGCCAGTCCACAGATTTCTGCCATCAAACCTCAGTCAAGTTCCCAGGCCACAGATTTCCAGAATCAAACTTCAGTCATATTCCCAGGCCACACTTTTCCAGAATCACGCCTCAGTCATGTTCCCAGTCCACAGGGTTCCAGAATCAAACCAATGTCAATTTCCCAGGCCATGCGTTTCAACTATCAGGTCGCAGTCATGTTTCCAGAGCACAGGGTTCAACAGTCAAACCTCAGTAATGTTGCCAGTCCACAGATTTCTGCCATCAAACCTCAGTCAAGTTCCCAGGCCACAGATTTCCAGAGTCAAACCTCAGTCATATTCCCAGGCCACAGTTTTCCAGAATCACGCCTCAGTCATGTTCCCTGGCCCCAGGGATCCAGAATCAAACCTCAGTCATGTTGCCAGGCCATAGGATACCACCATCAAACCTCAGTCATATTCCCAGACCACAGGTTTCCACAATCAAACCGATTTCATGTTCCCAGGCAACAGGGTACCAGAATCCAAAGTGATGTCATGTTCCCAGGCCCCAGGATTCCTCAATCTAACATCAGTCATGTTCACAGGCCAATGGTTTCCAAAATCAAACCACAGTCATATTCCCAGGCCACATGGTTCCAGAATCAAACCTCAGTCATGTTTGCAGGACCCATGGTTCCACAATCAAACCACAGTCATGTTCCCAGGACAAAGGTGTCCAGAGGCAAAACTCACTCATGTTCCCAGGGAACAGGGTTTCAGAAACAAACCTCAGTCATGTTGCCAGGCCACAGGTTTCCACCATCAAACCTCAGACATATTCCCAAGCCACAGGGTTCCAGAATCAAACCGTTCTCATGTTCCCATGCCACAGGGTTCCAGAATCCACTGATGACATGTTCCTCGGCCAGAGGGTTCCAGAATCCACTGATGTCATGTTCCCAGGCCACAGGATTCCAGAATAAAACCTCAATCAAGTTCCCTGTCCACAGGGTTCCAGAACCAAGCCTCAGTCAGGTTCCCAGGGCCCAGAATTCCACAATCTAAACATATCTCATGTTCCCAGGGCACTGCATTCCAGAATCACGCCTCAGTCTTGTTCCTGGCCACAGGGTTCCAGAATCAAACCAATGTCAAGTTCCCAGGCCATGGGTTTCAAGTATCAGGTCTCAGTCATGTTTCCAGGGTACAGGGTTCTACAATCAAACCTCAGTCATATTGCCAGTCCACAGATTTCTGCCATCAAACCTCAGTCAAGTTCCCAGGCCACAGATTTCCGGAATCAAACTTCAGTCATATTCCCAGGCCACACTTTTCCAGAATCACGCCTCAGTCATGTTCCCAGGCCACAGCGTTCCAGAATCAAAGCAATGTCAAACTCCTAGGCCATGGGTTTCCACTACCAGGCCACAGTCATGTTTCCAGGGCACAGGGTTCTACAATCAAACCTCAGTCATGTTGCCAGTCCACAGGTTTCTGCCATCAAACCTCAGTCAAGTTCCCAGGCCAAAGATTTCCAATATCAAACCTCAGTCATATTCGCAGGACACATGGTTCCAGAATCAAACCTCAGTCATGTTTGCAGGACCCATGATTCTACAATCAGAACACAGTCATGTTCCCAGCACAAAGGTGTCCAGAATCAAACCTCAGTCATGTTCCCAGGGAACAGGGTTCCAGAAACAAACCTCAGTCATGTTGCCAAGCCACAGGTTTCCACCATCAAACCTCAGACATGTTCCCAGGCCACAGGGTTGCAGAATCAAACCGTTCTCATGTTCCCAGGCCACAGGGTTCCAGAAACCACTGATGTCATGTTCCCAGGCCACAGGGTTCGAGAAACAATCCTCAGTTATTTTCGCAGGCTACAGGGTTCCAGAATAAAACCTCAGTCATGTTCCCAGTCCACAGGGTACCAAAACCAAGCCTCAGTCAGATTCCCAGGGCCCAGTATTCCACAATCTAAACAGATGTCATGTTCCCAGGCAACAGGATTCCAGAATCACGCCTCAGTCTTGTTCCTGGCCACAGGGTTCCAGAATCAAACCAATGTCAAATTCCCAGGCCATGGGTTTCAAGTATCAGGTCGCAGTCATGTTTCCAGGGCACAGGGTTCTACAATCAAACCTCAGTAATGTTGCCAGTCCACAGATTTCTGCCATCAAACCTCAGTCAAGTTCCCAGGCCACAGATTTCCAGAATCAAACCTCAGTCATATTCCCAGGCCACACTTTTCCAGAATCACGCCTCAGTCATGTTCCCTGGCCACAGGGATCCAGAATCAAACCTCAGTCATGTTGCCAGGCCATAGGGTACCACCATCAAACCTCAGTCATATTCCCAGACCACAGGTTTCCACAATCAAACCGATTTCATGTTCCCAGGCAACAGGGTACCAGAATCCAAAGTGATGTCATGTTCCCAGGCCCCAGGATTCCTCAATCTAACATCAGTCATGTTCACAGGCCAATGGTTTCCAAAATCAAACCACAGTCATATTCCCAGGCCACATGGTTCCAGAATCAAACCTCAGTCATGTTCCCAGTCCACAGGATTCCAGAACCAAGCTTTCAGTCAGGTTCCCAGGGCACAGTATTCCATAATCTAAACAGATGTCATGTTCCCAGGCCGCAGGATTCCAGAATCACGCCTCAGTCATGTTCCCAGGCCACAGGGTTCCAGAATCAAACCAATGTCAAATTCCTAGGCCATGGGTTTCCAGTACCAAGCCACAGTCATGTTTCCTGGGCACAGGATTCCAGAATCTCGCCTCAGTCATGTTCCCTGGCCACAGGGTTCCAGAATCAAACCAATGTCAAGTTCCCAAGCCATGTGTTTCAAGTATCAGGTCGCAGTCATGTTTCCAGGGCACAGGGTTCTACAATCAAACCTCAGTCATGTTGCCAGTCCACAGGTATCTGCCATCAAACCTCAGTCAAGTTCCCAGGCCACAGATTTCCAGAATCAAAGCTCAGTCATATTCCCATGACACATGGTTCCAGAATCAAACCTCAGTCATGTTCGCAGGCCACAGGATTCCACAATCAAACCACAGTCATGTTCCCAGGAGAAAGGTGTCCAGAAGCAAACCTCAGTCATGTTCCCAGGGAACAGGGTTCCAGAAACAAACCTCAGTCATGTTGCCAGGCCACAGGTTTCCACCATCAAACCTCAGACATATTCCCAAGCCACAGGGTTCCAGAATCAAACCGTTCTCATGTTCCCAGGCCACAGGGTTCCAGAATCCACTGATGACATGTTCCTCGGCCAGAGGGTTCCAGAATCCACTGATGTCATGTTCCCAGGCCACAGGATTCCAGAATAAAACCTCAATCAAGTTCCCTGTCCACAGGGTTCCAGAACCAAGCCTCAGTCAGGTTCCCAGGGCCCAGAATTCCACAATCTAAACAAATCTCATGTTCCCAATGCACTGCATTCCAGAATCACGGCTCAGTCTTGTTCCTGGCCACAGGGTTCCAGAATCAAACCAATGTCAAGTTCCCAGGCCATGGGTTTCAAGTATCAGGTCTCAGTCATGTTTCCAGGGTACAGGGTTCTACAATCAAACCTCAGTCATATTGCCAGTCCACAGATTTCTGCCATCAAACCTCAGTCAAGTTCCCAGGCCACAGACTTCCAGAATCAAACTTCAGTCATATTCCCAGGCCACACTTTTCCAGAATCACGCCTCAGTCATGTTTCCAGGCCACAGCGTTCCAGAATCAAACCAATGTCAAACTCCTAGGCCATGGGTTTCCACTACCAGGCCACAGTCATGTTTCCAGGGCACAGGGTTCTACAATCAAACCTCAGTCATGTTGCCAGTCCACAGGTTTCTGCCATCAAACCTCAGTCAAGTTCCCAGGCCAAAGATTTCCAATATCAAACCTCAGTCATATTCGCAGGACACATGGTTCCAGAATCAAACCTCAGTCATGTTTGCAGGACCCATGATTCTACAATCAGAACACAGTCATGTTCCCAGCACAAAGGTGTCCAGAATCAAACCTCAGTCATGTTCCCAGGGAACAGGGTTCCAGAAACAAACCTCAGTCATGTTGCCAAGCCACAGGTTTCCACCATCAAACCTCAGACATGTTCCCAGGCCACAGGGTTGCAGAATCAAACCGTTCTCATGTTCCCAGGCCACAGGGTTCCAGAAACCACTGATGTCATGTTCCCAGGCCACAGGATTCCAGAATAAAACCTCAGTCAAGTTCCCTGTCCACAGGGTTCCAGAACCAAGCCTCAGTCAGGTTCCCAGGGCCCAGTATTCCACAATCTAAACAGATGTCATGTTCCCAGGGCACAGCATTCCAGAATCACGCCTCAGTCTTGTTCCTGGCCACAGGGTTCCAGAATCAAACCAATGTCAAGTTCCCAGGCCATGGGTTTCAAGTATCAGGTCTCAGTCATGTTTCCAGGGTACAGGGTTCTACAATCAAACCTCAGTCATTTTGCCAGTCCACAGATTTCTGCCATCAAACCTCAGTCAAGTTCCCAGGCCACAGATTTCCAGAATCAAACTTCAGTCATATTCCCAGGCCACACTTTTCCAAAATCACGCCTCAGTCATGTTCCCAGGCCACAGGGTTCCAGCAACAATCCTCAGTTATATTCCCAGGCTACAGGGTTCCAGAATAAAACCTCAGTCATGTTCCCAGTCCACAGGGTTCCAGAATCAAACCAATGTCAATTTCCCAGGCCATGCGTTTCAAGTATCAGGTCTCAGTCATGTTTCCATAGCACAGGGTTCTACAATCAAACCTAAGTAATGTTGCCAGTCCACAGATTTCTGCCATCAAACCTCAGTCAAGTTCCCAGGCCACAGATTTCCAGAGTCAAACCTCAGTCATATTCCCAGGCCACAGTTTTCCAGAATCACGCCTCAGTCATGTTCCCTGGCCCCAGGGATCCAGAATCAAACCTCAGTCATGTTGCCAGGCCATAGGATACCACCATCAAACCTCAGTCATATTCCCAGACCACAGGTTTCCACAATCAAACCGATTTCATGTTCCCAGGCAACAGGGTACCAGAATCCAAAGTGATGTCATGTTCCCAGGCCCCAGGATTCCTCAATCTAACATCAGTCATGTTCACAGGCCAATGGTTTCCAAAATCAAACCACAGTCATATTCCCAGGCCACATGGTTTCAGAATCAAACCTCAGTCATGTTTGCAGGACCCATGGTTCCACAATCAAACCACAGTCATGTTCCCAGGACAAAGGTGTCCAGAGGCAAAACTCACTCATGTTCCCAGGGAACAGGGTTTCAGAAACAAACCTCAGTCATGTTGCCAGGCCACAGGTTTCCACCATCAAACCTCAGACATATTCCCAAGCCAAAGGGTTCCAGAATCAAACCGTTCTCATGTTCCCATGCCACAGGGTTCCAGAATCCACTGATGACATGTTCCTCGGCCAGAGGGTTCCAGAATCCACTGATGTCATGTTCCCAGGCCACAGGATTCCAGAATAAAACCTCAATCAAGTTCCCTGTCCACAGGGTTCCAGAACCAAGCCTCAGTCATGTTCCCAGGGCCCAGAATTCCACAATCTAAACATATCTCATGTTCCCAGGGCACTGCATTCCAGAATCACGCCTCAGTCTTGTTCCTGGCCACAGGGTTCCAGAATCAAACCAATGTCAAGTTCCCAGGCCATGGGTTTCAAGTATCAGGTCTCAGTCATGTTTCCAGGGTACAGGGTTCTACAATCAAACCACAGTCATATTGCCAGTCCACAGATTTCTGCCATCAAACCTCAGTCAAGTTCCCAGGCCACAGATTTCCAGAATCAAACTTCAGTCATATTCCCAGGCCACACTTTTCCAGAATCACGCCTCAGTCATGTTCCCAGGCCACAGCGTTCCAGAATCAAACCAATGTCAAACTCCTAGGCCATGGGTTTCCACTACCAGGCCACAGTCATGTTTCCAGGGCACAGGGTTCTACAATCAAACCTCAGTCATGTTGCCAGTCCACAGGTTTCTGCCATCAAACCTCAGTCAAGTTCCCAGGCCAAAGATTTCCAATATCAAACCTCAGTCATATTCGCAGGACACATGGTTCCAGAATCAAACCTCAGTCATGTTTGCAGGACACATGATTCTACAATCAGAACACAGTCATGTTCCCAGCACAAAGGTGTCCAGAATCAAACCTCAGTCATGTTCCCAGGGAACAGGGTTCCAGAAACAAACCTCAGTCATGTTGCCAAGCCACAGGTTTCCACCATCAAACCTCAGACATGTTCCCAGGCCACAGGGTTGCAGAATCAAACCGTTCTCATGTTCCCAGGCCACAGGGTTCCAGAAACCACTGATGTCATGTTCCCAGGCCACAGGATTCCAGAATAAAACCTCAGTCAAGTTCCCTGTCCACAGGGTTCCAGAACCAAGCCTCAGTCAGGTTCCCAGGGCCCAGTATTCCACAATCTAAACAGATGTCATGTTCCCAGGGCACAGCATTCCAGAATCACGCCTCAGTCTTGTTCCTGGCCACAGGGTTCCAGAATCAAACCAATGTCAAGTTCCCAGGCCATGGGTTTCAAGTATCAGGTCTCAGTCATGTTTCCAGGGTACAGGGTTCTACAATCAAACCTCAGTCATTTTGCCAGTCCACAGATTTCTGCCATCAAACCTCAGTCAAGTTCCCAGGCCACAGATTTCCAGAATCAAACTTCAGTCATATTCCCAGGCCACACTTTTCCAGAATCACGCCTCAGTCATGTTCCCAGTCCACAGGGTTCCAGAATCAAACCAATGTCAATTTCCCAGGCCATGCGTTTCAACTATCAGGTCGCAGTCATGTTTCCAGAGCACAGGGTTCAACAGTCAAACCTCAGTAATGTTGCCAGTCCACAGATTTCTGCCATCAAACCTCAGTCAAGTTCCCAGGCCACAGATTTCCAGAGTCAAACCTCAGTCATATTCCCAGGCCACAGTTTTCCAGAATCACGCCTCAGTCATGTTCCCTGGCCCCAGGGATCCAGAATCAAACCTCAGTCATGTTGCCAGGCCATAGGATACCACCATCAAACCTCAGTCATATTCCCAGACCACAGGTTTCCACAATCAAACCGATTTCATGTTCCCAGGCAACAGGGTACCAGAATCCAAAGTGATGTCATGTTCCCAGGCCCCAGGATTCCTCAATCTAACATCAGTCATGTTCACAGGCCAATGGTTTCCAAAATCAAACCACAGTCATATTCCCAGGCCACATGGTTCCAGAATCAAACCTCAGTCATGTTTGCAGGACCCATGGTTCCACAATCAAACCACAGTCATGTTCCCAGGACAAAGGTGTCCAGAGGCAAAACTCACTCATGTTCCCAGGGAACAGGGTTTCAGAAACAAACCTCAGTCATGTTGCCAGGCCACAGGTTTCCACCATCAAACCTCAGACATATTCCCAAGCCACAGGGTTCCAGAATCAAACCGTTCTCATGTTCCCATGCCACAGGGTTCCAGAATCCACTGATGACATGTTCCTCGGCCAGAGGGTTCCAGAATCCACTGATGTCATGTTCCCAGGCCACAGGATTCCAGAATAAAACCTCAATCAAGTTCCCTGTCCACAGGGTTCCAGAACCAAGCCTCAGTCAGGTTCCCAGGGCCCAGAATTCCACAATCTAAACATATCTCATGTTCCCAGGGCACTGCATTCCAGAATCACGCCTCAGTCTTGTTCCTGGCCACAGGGTTCCAGAATCAAACCAATGTCAAGTTCCCAGGCCATGGGTTTCAAGTATCAGGTCTCAGTCATGTTTCCAGGGTACAGGGTTCTACAATCAAACCTCAGTCATATTGCCAGTCCACAGATTTCTGCCATCAAACCTCAGTCAAGTTCCCAGGCCACAGATTTCCAGAATCAAACTTCAGTCATATTCCCAGGCCACACTTTTCCAGAATCACGCCTCAGTCATGTTCCCAGGCCACAGCGTTCCAGAATCAAACCAATGTCAAACTCCTAGGCCATGGGTTTCCACTACCAGGCCACAGTCATGTTTCCAGGGCACAGGGTTCTACAATCAAACCTCAGTCATGTTGCCAGTCCACAGGTTTCTGCCATCAAACCTCAGTCAAGTTCCCAGGCCAAAGATTTCCAATATCAAACCTCAGTCATATTCGCAGGACACATGGTTCCAGAATCAAACCTCAGTCATGTTTGCAGGACCCATGATTCTACAATCAGAACACAGTCATGTTCCCAGCACAAAGGTGTCCAGAATCAAACCTCAGTCATGTTCCCAGGGAACAGGGTTCCAGAAACAAACCTCAGTCATGTTGCCAAGCCACAGGTTTCCACCATCAAACCTCAGACATGTTCCCAGGCCACAGGGTTGCAGAATCAAACCGTTCTCATGTTCCCAGGCCACAGGGTTCCAGAAACCACTGATGTCATGTTCCCAGGCCACAGGGTTCGAGAAACAATCCTCAGTTATTTTCGCAGGCTACAGGGTTCCAGAATAAAACCTCAGTCATGTTCCCAGTCCACAGGGTACCAAAACCAAGCCTCAGTCAGATTCCCAGGGCCCAGTATTCCACAATCTAAACAGATGTCATGTTCCCAGGCAACAGGATTCCAGAATCACGCCTCAGTCTTGTTCCTGGCCACAGGGTTCCAGAATCAAACCAATGTCAAATTCCCAGGCCATGGGTTTCAAGTATCAGGTCGCAGTCATGTTTCCAGGGCACAGGGTTCTACAATCAAACCTCAGTAATGTTGCCAGTCCACAGATTTCTGCCATCAAACCTCAGTCAAGTTCCCAGGCCACAGATTTCCAGAATCAAACCTCAGTCATATTCCCAGGCCACACTTTTCCAGAATCACGCCTCAGTCATGTTCCCTGGCCACAGGGATCCAGAATCAAACCTCAGTCATGTTGCCAGGCCATAGGGTACCACCATCAAACCTCAGTCATATTCCCAGACCACAGGTTTCCACAATCAAACCGATTTCATGTTCCCAGGCAACAGGGTACCAGAATCCAAAGTGATGTCATGTTCCCAGGCCCCAGGATTCCTCAATCTAACATCAGTCATGTTCACAGGCCAATGGTTTCCAAAATCAAACCACAGTCATATTCCCAGGCCACATGGTTCCAGAATCAAACCTCAGTCATGTTCCCAGTCCACAGGATTCCAGAACCAAGCTTTCAGTCAGGTTCCCAGGGCACAGTATTCCATAATCTAAACAGATGTCATGTTCCCAGGCCGCAGGATTCCAGAATCACGCCTCAGTCATGTTCCCAGGCCACAGGGTTCCAGAATCAAACCAATGTCAAGTTCCTAGGCCATGGGTTTCCAGTACCAAGCCACAGTCATGTTTCCTGGGCACAGGATTCCAGAATCTCGCCTCAGTCATGTTCCCTGGCCACAGGGTTCCAGAATCAAACCAATGTCAAGTTCCCAAGCCATGGGTTTCAAGTATCAGGTCGCAGTCATGTTTCCAGGGCACAGGGTTCTACAATCAAACCTCAGTCATGTTGCCAGTCCACAGATTTCTGCCATCAAACCTCAGTCAAGTTCCCAGACCACAGATTTCCAGAATCAAAGCTCAGTCATATTCCCAGGACACATGGTTCCAGAATCAAACCTCAGTCATGTTTGCAGGACCCATGGTTCCACAATCAAACCACAGTCATGTTCCCAGGACAAAGGTGTCCAGAAGCAAAACTCACTCATGTTCCCAGGGAACAGGGTTTCAGAAACAAAACTCAGTCATGTTGCCAGGCCACAGGTTTCCACCATCAAACCTCAGACATATTCCCAAGCCACAGGGTTCCAGAATCAAACCGTTCTCATGTTCCCAGGCCACAGGGTTCCAGAATCCACTGATGTCATGTTCCCCGGCCACAGGGTTCCAGAATCCACTGATGTCATGTTCCCAGGCCACAGGATTCCAGAATAAAACCTCAGTCAAGTTCCCTGTCCACAGGGTTCCAGAACCAAGCCTCAGTCAGGTTCCCAGGGCCCAGAATTCCACAATCTAAACAGATCTCATGTTCCCAGGGCACAGCATTCCAGAATCACGCCTCAATCTTGTTCCTGGCCACAGGGTTCCAGAATCAAACCAATGTCAAGTTCCCAGGCCATGGGTTTCAAGTATCAGGTCTCAGTCATGTTTCCAGGGCACAGGGTTCTACAATCAAACCTCAGTAATGTTGCCAGTCCACAGATTTCTGCCATCAAACCTCAGTCAAGTTCCCAGGCCACAGATTTCCAGAATCAAACCTCAGTCATATTCCCAGGCCACACTTTTCCAGAATCACGCCTCAGTCATGTTCCCAGGCCACAGGGTTCCAGCAACAATCCTCAGTTATATTCCCAGGCTACAGGGTTCCAGAATAAAACCTCAGTCATGTTCCCAGTCCACAGGGTTCTGTCTCAGTCATGTTTCCATAGCACAGGGTTCTACAATCAAACCTAAGTAATGTTGCCAGTCCACAGATTTCTGCCATCAAACCTCAGTCAAGTTCCCAGGCCACAGATTTCCGGAGTCAAACCTCAGTCATATTCCCAGGCCACAGTTTTCCAGAATCACGCCTCAGTCATGTTCCCTGGCCCCAGGGATCCAGAATCAAACCTCAGTCATGTTGCCAGGCCATAGGATACCACCATCAAACCTCAGTCATATTCCCAGACCACAGGTTTCCACAATCAAACCGATTTCATGTTCCCAGGCAACAGGGTACCAGAATCCAAAGTGATGTCATGTTCCCAGGCCCCAGGATTCCTCAATCTAACATCAGTCATGTTCACAGGCCAATGGTTTCCAAAATCAAACCACAGTCATATTCCCAGGCCACATGGTTCCAGAATCAAACCTCAGTCATGTTCCCAGTCCACAGGATTCCAGAACCAAGCTTTCAGTCAGGTTCCCAGGGCACAGTATTCCATAATCTAAATAGATGTCATGTTCCCAGGCCGCAGGATTCCAGAATCACGCCTCAGTCATGTTCCCAGGCCACAGGGTTCCAGAATCAAACCAATGTCAAATTCCTAGGCCATGGGTTTCCAGTACCAAGCCACAGTCATGTTTCCTGGGCACAGGATTCCAGAATCTCGCCTCAGTCATGTTCCCTGGCCACAGGGTTCCAGAATCAAACCAATGTCAAGTTCCCAAGCCATGGGTTTCAAGTATCAGGTCGCAGTCATGTTTCCAGGGCACAGGGTTCTACAATCAAACCTCAGTCATGTTGCCAGTCCACAGGTTTCTGCCATCAAACCTCAGTCAAGTTCCCAGGCCACAGATTTCCAGAATCAAAGCTCAGTCATATTCCCATGACACATGGTTCCAGAATCAAACCTCAGTCATGTTCGCAGGCCACAGGATTCCACAATCAAACCACAGTCATGTTCCCAGGAGAAAGGTGTCCAGAAGCAAACCTCAGTCATGTTCCCAGGGAACAGGGTTCCAGAAACAAACCTCAGTCCTGTTGCCAGGCCACAGGTTTCCACCATCAAACCTCAGACATATTCCCAAGCCACAGGGTTCCAGAATCAAACCGTTCTCATGTTCCCATGCCACAGGGTTCCAGAATCCACTGATGACATGTTCCTCGGCCAGAGGGATCCAGAATCCACTGATGTCATGTTCCCCGGCCACAGGGTTCCAGAATCCACTGATGTCATGTTCCCAGGCCACAGGATTCCAGAATAAATCCTCAGTCAAGTTCCCTGTCCACAGGATTCCAGAACCAAGCCTCAGTCAGGTTCCCAGGGCCCAGAATTCCACAATCTAAACAGATCTCATGTTCCCAGGGCACAGCATTCCAGAATCACGCCTCAATCTTGTTCCTGGCCACAGGGTTCCAGAATCAAACCAATGTCAAGTTCCCAGGCCATGGGTTTCAAGTATCAGGTCTCAGTCATGTTTCCAGGTTCCCAGGCCATGGGTTTCAAGTATCAGGTCTCAGTCATGTTTCCAGGGCACAGGGTTCTACAATCAAACCTCAGTAATGTTGCCAGTCCACAGATTTCTGCCATCAAACCTCAGTCAAGTTCCCAGGCCACAGATTTCCAGAATCAAACCTCAGTCATATTCCCAGGCCACACTTTTCCAGAATCACGCCTCAGTCATGTTCCCAGGCCACAGGGTTCCAGCAACAATCCTCAGTTATATTCCCAGGCTACAGGGTTCCAGAATAAAACCTCAGTCATGTTCCCAGTCCACAGGGTTCCAGAATCAAACCAATGTCAATTTCCCAGGCCATGCGTTTCAAGTATCAGGTCACAGTCATGTTTCCATAGCACAGGGTTCTACAATCAAACCTAAGTAATGTTGCCAGTCCATAGATTTCTGCCATCAAACCTCAGTCAAGTTCCCAGGCCACAGATTTCCAGAGTCAAACCTCAGTCATATTCCCAGGCCACAGTTTTCCAGAATCACGCCTCAGTCATGTTCCCTGGCCCCAGGGATCCAGAATCAAACCTCAGTCATGTTGCCAGGCCATAGGATACCACCATCAAACCTCAGTCATATTCCCAGACCACAGGTTTCCACAATCAAACCGATTTCATGTTCCCAGGCAACAGGGTACCAGAATCCAAAGTGATGTCATCTTCCCAGGCCCCAGGATTCCTCAATCTAACATCAGTCATGTTCACAGGCCAATGGTTTCCAAAATCAAACCACAGTCATATTCCCAGGCCACATGGTTCCAGAATCAAACCTCAGTCATGTTCCCAGTCCACAGGATTCCAGAACCAAGCTTTCAGTCAGGTTCCCAGGGCACAGTATTCCATAATCTAAACAGATGTCATGTTCCCAGGCCGTAGGATTCCAGAATCACGCCTCAGTCATGTTCCCAGGCCACAGGGTTCCAGAATCAAACCAATGTCAAATTCCTAGGCCATGGGTTTCCAGTACCAAGCCACAGTCATGTTTCCTGGGCACAGGATTCCAGAATCTCGCCTCAGTCATGTTCCCTGGCCACAGGGTTCCAGAATCAAACCAATGTCAAGTTCCCAAGCCATGGGTTTCAAGTATCAGGTCGCAGTCATGTTTCCAGGGCACAGGGTTCTAAAATCAAACCTCAGTCTTGTTGCCAGTCCACAGGTTTCTGCCATCAAACCTCAGTCAAGTTCCCAGGCCACAGATTTCCAGAATCAAAGCTCAGTCATATTCCCAGGACACATGGTTCCAGAATCAAACCTCAGTCATGTTCGCAGGCCACAGGATTCCACAATCAAACCACAGTCATGTTCCCAGGAGAAAGGTGTCCAGAAGCAAACCTCAGTCATGTTCCCAGGGAACAGGGTTCCAGAAACAAACCTCAGTCCTGTTGCCAGGCCACAGGTTTCCACCATCAAACCTCAGACATATTCCCAAGCCACAGGGTTCCAGAATCAAACCGTTCTCATGTTCCCATGCCACAGGGTTCCAGAATCCACTGATGACATGTTCCTCGGCCACAGGGTTCCAGAATCCACTGATGTCATGTTCCCAGGCCACAGGATTCCAGAATAAAACCTCAATCAAGTTCCCTGTCCACAGGGTTCCAGAACCAAGCCTCAGTCAGGTTCCCAGGGCCCAGAATTCCACAATCTAAACATATCTCATGTTCCCAGGGCACTGCATTCCAGAATCACGCCTCAGTCTTGTTCCTGGCCACAGGGTTCCAGAATCAAACCAATGTCAAGTTCCCAGGCCATGGGTTTCAAGTATCAGGTCTCAGTCATGTTTCCAGGGTACAGGGTTCTACAATCAAACCTCAGTCATGTTGCCAGTCCACAGATTTCTTCCATCAAACCTCAGTCAAGTTCCCAGGCCACAGATTTCCAGAATCAAACTTCAGTCATATTCCCAGGCCACACTTTTCCAGAATCACGCCTCAGTCATGTTCCCAGGCCACAGCGTTCCAGAATCAAACCAATGTCAAACTCCTAGGCCATGGGTTTCCACTACCAGGCCACAGTCATGTTTCCAGGGCACAGGGTTCTACAATCAAACCTCAGTCATGTTGCCAGTCCACAGGTTTCTGCCATCAAACCTCAGTCAAGTTCCCAGGCCAAAGATTTCCAATATCAAACCTCAGTCATATTCGCAGGACACATGGTTCCAGAATCAAACCTCAGTCATGTTTGCAGGACCCATGATTCTACAATCAGAACACAGTCATGTTCCCAGCACAAAGGTGTCCAGAATCAAACCTCAGTCATGTTCCCAGGGAACAGGGTTCCAGAAACAAACCTCAGTCATGTTGCCAAGCCACAGGTTTCCACCATCAAACCTCAGACATGTTCCCAGGCCACAGGGTTCCAGAATCAAACCGTTCTCATGTTCCCAGGCCACAGGGTTCCAGAAACCACTGATGTCATGTTCCCAGGCCACAGGGTTCGAGAAACAATCCTCAGTTATTTTCGCAGGCTACAGGGTTCCAGAATAAAACCTCAGTCATGTTCCCAGTCCACAGGGTACCAAAACCAAGCCTCAGTCAGATTCCCAGGGCCCAGTATTCCACAATCTAAACAGATGTCATGTTCCCAGGCAACAGGATTCCAGAATCACGCCTCACTCTTGTTCCTGGCCACAGGGTTCCAGAATCAAACCAATGTCAAATTCCCAGGCCATGGGTTTCAAGTATCAGGTCGCAGTCATGTTTCCAGGGCACAGGGTTCTACAATCAAACCTCAGTAATGTTGCCAGTCCACAGATTTCTGCCATCAAACCTCAGTCAAGTTCCCAGGCCACAGATTTCCAGAATCAAACCTCAGTCATATTCCCAGGCCACACTTTTCCAGAATCACGCCTCAGTCATGTTACCAGGCCACCGGGTTCCAGAAACAATCCTCAGTTATATTCCCAGGCTACAGGGTTCCAGAATAAAACCTCAGTCATGTTCCCAGTCCACAGGGTTCCAGAATCAAACCAATGTCAATTTCCCAGGCCATGCGTTTCAAGTATCAGGTCGCAGTCATGTTTCCAGAGCACAGGGTTCAACAATCAAACCTCAGTAATGTTGCCAGTCCACAGATTTCTGCCATCAAACCTCAGTCAAGTTCCCAGGCCACAGATTTCCAGAATCAAACCTCAGTCATATTCCCAGGCCACAGTTTTCCAGAATCACGCCTCAGTCATGTTCCCTGGCCACAGGGATCCAGAATCAAACCTCAGTCATGTTGCCAGGCCATAGGGTACCACCATCAAACCTCAGTCATATTCCCAGACCACAGGTTTCCACAATCAAACCGATTTCATGTTCCCAGGCAACAGGGTACCAGAATCCAAAGTGATGTCATGTTCCCAGGCCCCAGGATTCCTCAATCTAACATCAGTCATGTTCACAGGCCAATGGTTTCCAAAATCAAACCACAGTCATATTCCCAGGCCACATGGTTCCAGAATCAAACCTCAGTCATGTTCCCAGTCCACAGGATTCCAGAACCAAGCTTTCAGTCAGGTTCCCAGGGCACAGTATTCCATAATCTAAACAGATGTCATGTTCCCAGGCCGCAGGATTCCAGAATCACGCCTCAGTCATGTTCCCAGGCCACAGGGTTCCAGAATCAAACCAATATCAAATTCCTAGGCCATGGGTTTCCAGTACCAAGCCACAGTCATGTTTCCTGGGCACAGGATTCCAGAATCTCGCCTCAGTCATGTTCCCTGGCCACAGGGTTCCAGAATCAAACCAATGTCAAGTTCCCAAGCCATGGGTTTCAAGTATCAGGTCGCAGTCATGTTTCCAGGGCACAGGGTTCTACAATCAAACCTCAGTCATGTTGCCAGTCCACAGATTTCTGCCATCAAACCTCAGTCAAGTTCCCAGGCCAAAGATTTCCAGAATCAAAGCTCAGTCATATTCCCAGGACACATGGTTCCAGAATCAAACCTCAGTCATGTTTGCAGGACCCATGGTTCCACAATCAAACCACAGTCATGTTCCCAGGACAAAGGTGTCCAGAAGCAAAACTCACTCATGTTCCCAGGGAACAGGGTTTCAGAAACAAACCTCAGTCCTGTTGCCAGGCCACAGGTTTCCACCATCAAACCTCAGACATATTCCCAAGCCACAGGATTCCAGAATCAAACCGTTCTCATGTTCCCATGCCACAGGGTTCCAGAATCCACTGATGTCATGTTCCCCGGCCACAGGGTTCCAGAATCCACTGATGTCATGTTCCCAGGCCACAGGAATCCAGAATAAAACCTCAGTCAAGTTCCCTGTCCACAGGGTTCCAGAACCAAGCCTCAGTCAGGTTCCCAGGGCCCAGAATTCCACAATCTAAACAGATCTCATGTTCCCAGGGCACAGCATTCCAGAATCACGCCTCAATCTTGTTCCTGGCCAAAGGGTTCCAGAATCAAACCAATGTCAAGTTCCCAGGCCATGGGTTTCAAGTATCAGGTCTCAGTCATGTTTCCAGGGCACAGGGTTCTACAATCAAACCTCAGTAATGTTGCCAGTCCACAGATTTCTGCCATCAAACCTCAGTCAAGTTCCCAGGCCACAGATTTCCAGAATCAAACCTCAGTCATATTCCCAGGCCACACTTTTCCAGAATCACGCCTCAGTCATGTTCCCAGGCCACAGGGTTCCAGCAACAATCCTCAGTTATATTCCCAGGCTACAGGGTTCCAGAATAAAACCTCAGTCATGTTCCCAGTCCACAGGGTTCCAGAATCAAACCAATGTCAATTTCCCAGGCCATGCGTTTCAAGTATCAGGTCTCAGTCATGTTTCCATAGCACAGGGTTCAACAATCAAACCTAAGTAAGGTTGCCAGTCCACAGATTTCTGCCATCAAACCTCAGTCAAGTTCCCAGGCCACAGATTTCCAGAGTCAAACCTCAGTCATATTCCCAGGCCACAGTTTTCCAGAATCACGCCTCAGTCATGTTCCCTGGCCACAGGGATCCAGAATCAAACCTCAGTCATGTTGCCAGGCCATAGGATACCACCATCAAACCTCAGTCATATTCCCAGACCACAGGTTTCCACAATCAAACCGATTTCATGTTCCCAGGCAACAGGGTACCAGAATCCAAAGTGATGTCATGTTCCCAGGCCCCAGGATTCCTCAATCTAACATCAGTCATGTTCACAGGCCAATGGTTTCCAAAATCAAACCACAGTCATATTCCCAGGCCACATGGTTCCAGAATCAAACCTCAGTCATGTTCCCAGTCCACAGGATTCCAGAACCAAGCTTTCAGTCAGGTTCCCAGGGCACAGTATTCCATAATCTAAACAGATGTCTTGTTCCCAGGCCGCAGGATTCCAGAATCACGCCTCAGTCATGTTCCCAGGCCACAGGGTTCCAGAATCAAACCAATGTCAAATTCCTAGGCCATGGGTTTCCAGTACCAAGCCACAGTCATGTTTCCTGGGCACAGGATTCCAGAATCTCGCCTCAGTCATGTTCCCTGGCCACAGGGTTAAAGAATCAAACCAATGTCAAGTTCCCAAGCCATGGGTTTCAAGTATCAGGTCGCAGTCATGTTTCCAGGGCACAGGGTTCTACAATCAAACCTCAGTCATGTTGCCAGTCCACAGGTTTCTGCCATCAAACCTCAGTCAAGTTCCCAGGCCACAGATTTCCAGAATCAAAGCTCAGTCATATTCCCAAGACACATGGTTCCAGAATCAAACCTCAGTCATGTTCGCAGGCCACAGGATTCCACAATCAAACCACAGTCATGTTCCCAGGAGAAAGGTGTCCAGAAGCAAACCTCAGTCATGTTCCCAGGGAACAGGGTTCCAGAAACAAACCTCAGTCCTGTTGCCAGGCCACAGGTTTCCACCATCAAACCTCAGACATATTCCCAAGCCAAAGGGTTCCAGAATCAAACCGTTCTCATGTTCCCATGCCACAGGGTTCCAGAATCCACTGATGACATGTTCCTCGGCCAGAGGGTTCCAGAATCCACTGATGTCATGTTCCCAGGCCACAGGATTCCAGAATAAAACCTCAATCAAGTTCCCTGTCCACAGGGTTCCAGAACCAAGCCTCAGTCATGTTCCCAGGGCCCAGAATTCCACAATCTAAACATATCTCATGTTCCCAGGGCACTGCATTCCAGAATCACGCCTCAGTCTTGTTCCTGGCCACAGGGTTCCAGAATCAAACCAATGTCAAGTTCCCAGGCCATGGGTTTCAAGTATCAGGTCTCAGTCATGTTTCCAGGGTACAGGGTTCTACAATCAAACCACAGTCATATTGCCAGTCCACAGATTTCTGCCATCAAACCTCAGTCAAGTTCCCAGGCCACAGATTTCCAGAATCAAACTTCAGTCATATTCCCAGGCCACACTTTTCCAGAATCACGCCTCAGTCATGTTCCCAGGCCACAGCGTTCCAGAATCAAACCAATGTCAAACTCCTAGGCCATGGGTTTCCACTACCAGGCCACAGTCATGTTTCCAGGGCACAGGGTTCTACAATCAAACCTCAGTCATGTTGCCAGTCCACAGGTTTCTGCCATCAAACCTCAGTCAAGTTCCCAGGCCAAAGATTTCCAATATCAAACCTCAGTCATATTCGCAGGACACATGGTTCCAGAATCAAACCTCAGTCATGTTTGCAGGACCCATGATTCTACAATCAGAACACAGTCATGTTCCCAGCACAAAGGTGTCCAGAATCAAACCTCAGTCATGTTCCCAGGGAACAGGGTTCCAGAAACAAACCTCAGTCATGTTGCCAAGCCACAGGTTTCCACCATCAAACCTCAGACATGTTCCCAGGCCACAGGGTTGCAGAATCAAACCGTTCTCATGTTCCCAGGCCACAGGGTTCCAGAAACCACTGATGTCATGTTCCCAGGCCACAGGATTCCAGAATAAAACCTCAGTCAAGTTCCCTGTCCACAGGGTTCCAGAACCAAGCCTCAGTCAGGTTCCCAGGGCCCAGTATTCCACAATCTAAACAGATGTCATGTTCCCAGGGCACAGCATTCCAGAATCACGCCTCAGTCTTGTTCCTGGCCACAGGGTTCCAGAATCAAACCAATGTCAAGTTCCCAGGCCATGGGTTTCAAGTATCAGGTCTCAGTCATGTTTCCAGGGTACAGGGTTCTACAATCAAACCTCAGTCATTTTGCCAGTCCACAGATTTCTGCCATCAAACCTCAGTCAAGTTCCCAGGCCACAGATTTCCAGAATCAAACTTCAGTCATATTCCCAGGCCACACTTTTCCAGAATCACGCCTCAGTCATGTTCCCAGTCCACAGGGTTCCAGAATCAAACCAATGTCAATTTCCCAGGCCATGCGTTTCAACTATCAGGTCGCAGTCATGTTTCCAGAGCACAGGGTTCAACAGTCAAACCTCAGTAATGTTGCCAGTCCACAGATTTCTGCCATCAAACCTCAGTCAAGTTCCCAGGCCACAGATTTCCAGAGTCAAACCTCAGTCATATTCCCAGGCCACAGTTTTCCAGAATCACGCCTCAGTCATGTTCCCTGGCCCCAGGGATCCAGAATCAAACCTCAGTCATGTTGCCAGGCCATAGGATACCACCATCAAACCTCAGTCATATTCCCAGACCACAGGTTTCCACAATCAAACCGATTTCATGTTCCCAGGCAACAGGGTACCAGAATCCAAAGTGATGTCATGTTCCCAGGCCCCAGGATTCCTCAATCTAACATCAGTCATGTTCACAGGCCAATGGTTTCCAAAATCAAACCACAGTCATATTCCCAGGCCACATGGTTCCAGAATCAAACCTCAGTCATGTTTGCAGGACCCATGGTTCCACAATCAAACCACAGTCATGTTCCCAGGACAAAGGTGTCCAGAGGCAAAACTCACTCATGTTCCCAGGGAACAGGGTTTCAGAAACAAACCTCAGTCATGTTGCCAGGCCACAGGTTTCCACCATCAAACCTCAGACATATTCCCAAGCCACAGGGTTCCAGAATCAAACCGTTCTCATGTTCCCATGCCACAGGGTTCCAGAATCCACTGATGACATGTTCCTCGGCCAGAGGGTTCCAGAATCCACTGATGTCATGTTCCCAGGCCACAGGATTCCAGAATAAAACCTCAATCAAGTTCCCTGTCCACAGGGTTCCAGAACCAAGCCTCAGTCAGGTTCCCAGGGCCCAGAATTCCACAATCTAAACATATCTCATGTTCCCAGGGCACTGCATTCCAGAATCACGCCTCAGTCTTGTTCCTGGCCACAGGGTTCCAGAATCAAACCAATGTCAAGTTCCCAGGCCATGGGTTTCAAGTATCAGGTCTCAGTCATGTTTCCAGGGTACAGGGTTCTACAATCAAACCTCAGTCATATTGCCAGTCCACAGATTTCTGCCATCAAACCTCAGTCAAGTTCCCAGGCCACAGATTTCCAGAATCAAACTTCAGTCATATTCCCAGGCCACACTTTTCCAGAATCACGCCTCAGTCATGTTCCCAGGCCACAGCGTTCCAGAATCAAACCAATGTCAAACTCCTAGGCCATGGGTTTCCACTACCAGGCCACAGTCATGTTTCCAGGGCACAGGGTTCTACAATCAAACCTCAGTCATGTTGCCAGTCCACAGGTTTCTGCCATCAAACCTCAGTCAAGTTCCCAGGCCAAAGATTTCCAATATCAAACCTCAGTCATATTCGCAGGACACATGGTTCCAGAATCAAACCTCAGTCATGTTTGCAGGACCCATGATTCTACAATCAGAACACAGTCATGTTCCCAGCACAAAGGTGTCCAGAATCAAACCTCAGTCATGTTCCCAGGGAACAGGGTTCCAGAAACAAACCTCAGTCATGTTGCCAAGCCACAGGTTTCCACCATCAAACCTCAGACATGTTCCCAGGCCACAGGGTTGCAGAATCAAACCGTTCTCATGTTCCCAGGCCACAGGGTTCCAGAAACCACTGATGTCATGTTCCCAGGCCACAGGGTTCGAGAAACAATCCTCAGTTATTTTCGCAGGCTACAGGGTTCCAGAATAAAACCTCAGTCATGTTCCCAGTCCACAGGGTACCAAAACCAAGCCTCAGTCAGATTCCCAGGGCCCAGTATTCCACAATCTAAACAGATGTCATGTTCCCAGGCAACAGGATTCCAGAATCACGCCTCAGTCTTGTTCCTGGCCACAGGGTTCCAGAATCAAACCAATGTCAAATTCCCAGGCCATGGGTTTCAAGTATCAGGTCGCAGTCATGTTTCCAGGGCACAGGGTTCTACAATCAAACCTCAGTAATGTTGCCAGTCCACAGATTTCTGCCATCAAACCTCAGTCAAGTTCCCAGGCCACAGATTTCCAGAATCAAACCTCAGTCATATTCCCAGGCCACACTTTTCCAGAATCACGCCTCAGTCATGTTCCCTGGCCACAGGGATCCAGAATCAAACCTCAGTCATGTTGCCAGGCCATAGGGTACCACCATCAAACCTCAGTCATATTCCCAGACCACAGGTTTCCACAATCAAACCGATTTCATGTTCCCAGGCAACAGGGTACCAGAATCCAAAGTGATGTCATGTTCCCAGGCCCCAGGATTCCTCAATCTAACATCAGTCATGTTCACAGGCCAATGGTTTCCAAAATCAAACCACAGTCATATTCCCAGGCCACATGGTTCCAGAATCAAACCTCAGTCATGTTCCCAGTCCACAGGATTCCAGAACCAAGCTTTCAGTCAGGTTCCCAGGGCACAGTATTCCATAATCTAAACAGATGTCATGTTCCCAGGCCGCAGGATTCCAGAATCACGCCTCAGTCATGTTCCCAGGCCACAGGGTTCCAGAATCAAACCAATGTCAAGTTCCTAGGCCATGGGTTTCCAGTACCAAGCCACAGTCATGTTTCCTGGGCACAGGATTCCAGAATCTCGCCTCAGTCATGTTCCCTGGCCACAGGGTTCCAGAATCAAACCAATGTCAAGTTCCCAAGCCATGGGTTTCAAGTATCAGGTCGCAGTCATGTTTCCAGGGCACAGGGTTCTACAATCAAACCTCAGTCATGTTGCCAGTCCACAGATTTCTGCCATCAAACCTCAGTCAAGTTCCCAGACCACAGATTTCCAGAATCAAAGCTCAGTCATATTCCCAGGACACATGGTTCCAGAATCAAACCTCAGTCATGTTTGCAGGACCCATGGTTCCACAATCAAACCACAGTCATGTTCCCAGGACAAAGGTGTCCAGAAGCAAAACTCACTCATGTTCCCAGGGAACAGGGTTTCAGAAACAAAACTCAGTCATGTTGCCAGGCCACAGGTTTCCACCATCAAACCTCAGACATATTCCCAAGCCACAGGGTTCCAGAATCAAACCGTTCTCATGTTCCCAGGCCACAGGGTTCCAGAATCCACTGATGTCATGTTCCCCGGCCACAGGGTTCCAGAATCCACTGATGTCATGTTCCCAGGCCACAGGATTCCAGAATAAAACCTCAGTCAAGTTCCCTGTCCACAGGGTTCCAGAACCAAGCCTCAGTCAGGTTCCCAGGGCCCAGAATTCCACAATCTAAACAGATCTCATGTTCCCAGGGCACAGCATTCCAGAATCACGCCTCAATCTTGTTCCTGGCCACAGGGTTCCAGAATCAAACCAATGTCAAGTTCCCAGGCCATGGGTTTCAAGTATCAGGTCTCAGTCATGTTTCCAGGGCACAGGGTTCTACAATCAAACCTCAGTAATGTTGCCAGTCCACAGATTTCTGCCATCAAACCTCAGTCAAGTTCCCAGGCCACAGATTTCCAGAATCAAACCTCAGTCATATTCCCAGGCCACACTTTTCCAGAATCACGCCTCAGTCATGTTCCCAGGCCACAGGGTTCCAGCAACAATCCTCAGTTATATTCCCAGGCTACAGGGTTCCAGAATAAAACCTCAGTCATGTTCCCAGTCCACAGGGTTCTAGAATCAAACCAATGTCAATTTCCCAGGCCATGCGTTTCAAGTATCAGGTCTCAGTCATGTTTCCATAGCACAGGGTTCTACAATCAAACCTAAGTAATGTTGCCAGTCCACAGATTTCTGCCATCAAACCTCAGTCAAGTTCCCAGGCCACAGATTTCCGGAGTCAAACCTCAGTCATATTCCCAGGCCACAGTTTTCCAGAATCACGCCTCAGTCATGTTCCCTGGCCCCAGGGATCCAGAATCAAACCTCAGTCATGTTGCCAGGCCATAGGATACCACCATCAAACCTCAGTCATATTCCCAGACCACAGGTTTCCACAATCAAACCGATTTCATGTTCCCAGGCAACAGGGTACCAGAATCCAAAGTGATGTCATGTTCCCAGGCCCCAGGATTCCTCAATCTAACATCAGTCATGTTCACAGGCCAATGGTTTCCAAAATCAAACCACAGTCATATTCCCAGGCCACATGGTTCCAGAATCAAACCTCAGTCATGTTCCCAGTCCACAGGATTCCAGAACCAAGCTTTCAGTCAGGTTCCCAGGGCACAGTATTCCATAATCTAAATAGATGTCATGTTCCCAGGCCGCAGGATTCCAGAATCACGCCTCAGTCATGTTCCCAGGCCACAGGGTTCCAGAATCAAACCAATGTCAAATTCCTAGGCCATGGGTTTCCAGTACCAAGCCACAGTCATGTTTCCTGGGCACAGGATTCCAGAATCTCGCCTCAGTCATGTTCCCTGGCCACAGGGTTCCAGAATCAAACCAATGTCAAGTTCCCAAGCCATGGGTTTCAAGTATCAGGTCGCAGTCATGTTTCCAGGGCACAGGGTTCTACAATCAAACCTCAGTCATGTTGCCAGTCCACAGGTTTCTGCCATCAAACCTCAGTCAAGTTCCCAGGCCACAGATTTCCAGAATCAAAGCTCAGTCATATTCCCAGGACACATGGTTCCAGAATCAAACCTCAGTCATGTTCGCAGGCCACAGGATTCCACAATCAAACCACAGTCATGTTCCCAGGAGAAAGGTGTCCAGAAGCAAACCTCAGTCATGTTCCCAGGGAACAGGGTTCCAGAAACAAACCTCAGTCCTGTTGCCAGGCCACAGGTTTCCACCATCAAACCTCAGACATATTCCCAAGCCACAGGGTTCCAGAATCAAACCGTTCTCATGTTCCCATGCCACAGGGTTCCAGAATCCACTGATGACATGTTCCTCGGCCAGAGGGATCCAGAATCCACTGATGTCATGTTCCCCGGCCACAGGGTTCCAGAATCCACTGATGTCATGTTCCCAGGCCACAGGATTCCAGAATAAATCCTCAGTCAAGTTCCCTGTCCACAGGATTCCAGAACCAAGCCTCAGTCAGGTTCCCAGGGCCCAGAATTCCACAATCTAAACAGATCTCATGTTCCCAGGGCACAGCATTCCAGAATCACGCCTCAATCTTGTTCCTGGCCACAGGGTTCCAGAATCAAACCAATGTCAAGTTCCCAGGCCATGGGTTTCAAGTATCAGGTCTCAGTCATGTTTCCAGGGCACAGGGTTCTACAATCAAACCTCAGTAATGTTGCCAGTCCACAGATTTCTGCCATCAAACCTCAGTCAAGTTCCCAGGCCACAGATTTCCAGAATCAAACCTCAGTCATATTCCCAGGCCACACTTTTCCAGAATCACGCCTCAGTCATGTTCCCAGGCCACAGGGTTCCAGCAACAATCCTCAGTTATATTCCCAGGCTACAGGGTTCCAGAATAAAACCTCAGTCATGTTCCCAGTCCACAGGGTTCCAGAATCAAACCAATGTCAATTTCCCAGGCCATGCGTTTCAAGTATCAGGTCACAGTCATGTTTCCATAGCACAGGGTTCTACAATCAAACCTAAGTAATGTTGCCAGTCCATAGATTTCTGCCATCAAACCTCAGTCAAGTTCCCAGGCCACAGATTTCCAGAGTCAAACCTCAGTCATATTCCCAGGCCACAGTTTTCCAGAATCACGCCTCAGTCATGTTCCCTGGCCCCAGGGATCCAGAATCAAACCTCAGTCATGTTGCCAGGCCATAGGATACCACCATCAAACCTCAGTCATATTCCCAGACCACAGGTTTCCACAATCAAACCGATTTCATGTTCCCAGGCAACAGGGTACCAGAATCCAAAGTGATGTCATCTTCCCAGGCCCCAGGATTCCTCAATCTAACATCAGTCATGTTCACAGGCCAATGGTTTCCAAAATCAAACCACAGTCATATTCCCAGGCCACATGGTTCCAGAATCAAACCTCAGTCATGTTCCCAGTCCACAGGATTCCAGAACCAAGCTTTCAGTCAGGTTCCCAGGGCACAGTATTCCATAATCTAAACAGATGTCATGTTCCCAGGCCGTAGGATTCCAGAATCACGCCTCAGTCATGTTCCCAGGCCACAGGGTTCCAGAATCAAACCAATGTCAAATTCCTAGGCCATGGGTTTCCAGTACCAAGCCACAGTCATGTTTCCTGGGCACAGGATTCCAGAATCTCGCCTCAGTCATGTTCCCTGGCCACAGGGTTCCAGAATCAAACCAATGTCAAGTTCCCAAGCCATGGGTTTCAAGTATCAGGTCGCAGTCATGTTTCCAGGGCACAGGGTTCTAAAATCAAACCTCAGTCTTGTTGCCAGTCCACAGGTTTCTGCCATCAAACCTCAGTCAAGTTCCCAGGCCACAGATTTCCAGAATCAAAGCTCAGTCATATTCCCAGGACACATGGTTCCAGAATCAAACCTCAGTCATGTTCGCAGGCCACAGGATTCCACAATCAAACCACAGTCATGTTCCCAGGAGAAAGGTGTCCAGAAGCAAACCTCAGTCATGTTCCCAGGGAACAGGGTTCCAGAAACAAACCTCAGTCCTGTTGCCAGGCCACAGGTTTCCACCATCAAACCTCAGACATATTCCCAAGCCACAGGGTTCCAGAATCAAACCGTTCTCATGTTCCCATGCCACAGGGTTCCAGAATCCACTGATGACATGTTCCTCGGCCACAGGGTTCCAGAATCCACTGATGTCATGTTCCCAGGCCACAGGATTCCAGAATAAAACCTCAATCAAGTTCCCTGTCCACAGGGTTCCAGAACCAAGCCTCAGTCAGGTTCCCAGGGCCCAGAATTCCACAATCTAAACATATCTCATGTTCCCAGGGCACTGCATTCCAGAATCACGCCTCAGTCTTGTTCCTGGCCACAGGGTTCCAGAATCAAACCAATGTCAAGTTCCCAGGCCATGGGTTTCAAGTATCAGGTCTCAGTCATGTTTCCAGGGTACAGGGTTCTACAATCAAACCTCAGTCATGTTGCCAGTCCACAGATTTCTTCCATCAAACCTCAGTCAAGTTCCCAGGCCACAGATTTCCAGAATCAAACTTCAGTCATATTCCCAGGCCACACTTTTCCAGAATCACGCCTCAGTCATGTTCCCAGGCCACAGCGTTCCAGAATCAAACCAATGTCAAACTCCTAGGCCATGGGTTTCCACTACCAGGCCACAGTCATGTTTCCAGGGCACAGGGTTCTACAATCAAACCTCAGTCATGTTGCCAGTCCACAGGTTTCTGCCATCAAACCTCAGTCAAGTTCCCAGGCCAAAGATTTCCAATATCAAACCTCAGTCATATTCGCAGGACACATGGTTCCAGAATCAAACCTCAGTCATGTTTGCAGGACCCATGATTCTACAATCAGAACACAGTCATGTTCCCAGCACAAAGGTGTCCAGAATCAAACCTCAGTCATGTTCCCAGGGAACAGGGTTCCAGAAACAAACCTCAGTCATGTTGCCAAGCCACAGGTTTCCACCATCAAACCTCAGACATGTTCCCAGGCCACAGGGTTCCAGAATCAAACCGTTCTCATGTTCCCAGGCCACAGGGTTCCAGAAACCACTGATGTCATGTTCCCAGGCCACAGGGTTCGAGAAACAATCCTCAGTTATTTTCGCAGGCTACAGGGTTCCAGAATAAAACCTCAGTCATGTTCCCAGTCCACAGGGTACCAAAACCAAGCCTCAGTCAGATTCCCAGGGCCCAGTATTCCACAATCTAAACAGATGTCATGTTCCCAGGCAACAGGATTCCAGAATCACGCCTCACTCTTGTTCCTGGCCACAGGGTTCCAGAATCAAACCAATGTCAAATTCCCAGGCCATGGGTTTCAAGTATCAGGTCGCAGTCATGTTTCCAGGGCACAGGGTTCTACAATCAAACCTCAGTAATGTTGCCAGTCCACAGATTTCTGCCATCAAACCTCAGTCAAGTTCCCAGGCCACAGATTTCCAGAATCAAACCTCAGTCATATTCCCAGGCCACACTTTTCCAGAATCACGCCTCAGTCATGTTACCAGGCCACCGGGTTCCAGAAACAATCCTCAGTTATATTCCCAGGCTACAGGGTTCCAGAATAAAACCTCAGTCATGTTCCCAGTCCACAGGGTTCCAGAATCAAACCAATGTCAATTTCCCAGGCCATGCGTTTCAAGTATCAGGTCGCAGTCATGTTTCCAGAGCACAGGGTTCAACAATCAAACCTCAGTAATGTTGCCAGTCCACAGATTTCTGCCATCAAACCTCAGTCAAGTTCCCAGGCCACAGATTTCCAGAATCAAACCTCAGTCATATTCCCAGGCCACAGTTTTCCAGAATCACGCCTCAGTCATGTTCCCTGGCCACAGGGATCCAGAATCAAACCTCAGTCATGTTGCCAGGCCATAGGGTACCACCATCAAACCTCAGTCATATTCCCAGACCACAGGTTTCCACAATCAAACCGATTTCATGTTCCCAGGCAACAGGGTACCAGAATCCAAAGTGATGTCATCTTCCCAGGCCCCAGGATTCCTCAATCTAACATCAGTCATGTTCACAGGCCAATGGTTTCCAAAATCAAACCACAGTCATATTCCCAGGCCACATGGTTCCAGAATCAAACCTCAGTCATGTTCCCAGTCCACAGGATTCCAGAACCAAGCTTTCAGTCAGGTTCCCAGGGCACAGTATTCCATAATCTAAACAGATGTCATGTTCCCAGGCCGCAGGATTCCAGAATCACGCCTCAGTCATGTTCCCAGGCCACAGGGTTCCAGAATCAAACCAATATCAAATTCCTAGGCCATGGGTTTCCAGTACCAAGCCACAGTCATGTTTCCTGGGCACAGGATTCCAGAATCTCGCCTCAGTCATGTTCCCTGGCCACAGGGTTCCAGAATCAAACCAATGTCAAGTTCCCAAGCCATGGGTTTCAAGTATCAGGTCGCAGTCATGTTTCCAGGGCACAGGGTTCTACAATCAAACCTCAGTCATGTTGCCAGTCCACAGATTTCTGCCATCAAACCTCAGTCAAGTTCCCAGGCCAAAGATTTCCAGAATCAAAGCTCAGTCATATTCCCAGGACACATGGTTCCAGAATCAAACCTCAGTCATGTTTGCAGGACCCATGGTTCCACAATCAAACCACAGTCATGTTCCCAGGACAAAGGTGTCCAGAAGCAAAACTCACTCATGTTCCCAGGGAACAGGGTTTCAGAAACAAACCTCAGTCCTGTTGCCAGGCCACAGGTTTCCACCATCAAACCTCAGACATATTCCCAAGCCACAGGATTCCAGAATCAAACCGTTCTCATGTTCCCATGCCACAGGGTTCCAGAATCCACTGATGTCATGTTCCCCGGCCACAGGGTTCCAGAATCCACTGATGTCATGTTCCCAGGCCACAGGAATCCAGAATAAAACCTCAGTCAAGTTCCCTGTCCACAGGGTTCCAGAACCAAGCCTCAGTCAGGTTCCCAGGGCCCAGAATTCCACAATCTAAACAGATCTCATGTTCCCAGGGCACAGCATTCCAGAATCACGCCTCAATCTTGTTCCTGGCCAAAGGGTTCCAGAATCAAACCAATGTCAAGTTCCCAGGCCATGGGTTTCAAGTATCAGGTCTCAGTCATGTTTCCAGGGCACAGGGTTCTACAATCAAACCTCAGTAATGTTGCCAGTCCACAGATTTCTGCCATCAAACCTCAGTCAAGTTCCCAGGCCACAGATTTCCAGAATCAAACCTCAGTCATATTCCCAGGCCACACTTTTCCAGAATCACGCCTCAGTCATGTTCCCAGGCCACAGGGTTCCAGCAACAATCCTCAGTTATATTCCCAGGCTACAGGGTTCCAGAATAAAACCTCAGTCATGTTCCCAGTCCACAGGGTTCCAGAATCAAACCAATGTCAATTTCCCAGGCCATGCGTTTCAAGTATCAGGTCTCAGTCATGTTTCCATAGCACAGGGTTCAACAATCAAACCTAAGTAAGGTTGCCAGTCCACAGATTTCTGCCATCAAACCTCAGTCAAGTTCCCAGGCCACAGATTTCCAGAGTCAAACCTCAGTCATATTCCCAGGCCACAGTTTTCCAGAATCACGCCTCAGTCATGTTCCCTGGCCACAGGGATCCAGAATCAAACCTCAGTCATGTTGCCAGGCCATAGGATACCACCATCAAACCTCAGTCATATTCCCAGACCACAGGTTTCCACAATCAAACCGATTTCATGTTCCCAGGCAACAGGGTACCAGAATCCAAAGTGATGTCATGTTCCCAGGCCCCAGGATTCCTCAATCTAACATCAGTCATGTTCACAGGCCAATGGTTTCCAAAATCAAACCACAGTCATATTCCCAGGCCACATGGTTCCAGAATCAAACCTCAGTCATGTTCCCAGTCCACAGGATTCCAGAACCAAGCTTTCAGTCAGGTTCCCAGGGCACAGTATTCCATAATGTAAACAGATGTCTTGTTCCCAGGCCGCAGGATTCCAGAATCACGCCTCAGTCATGTTCCCAGGCCACAGGGTTACAGAATCAAACCAATGTCAAATTCCTAGGCCATGGGTTTCCAGTACCAAGCCACAGTCATGTTTCCTGGGCACAGGATTCCAGAATCTCGCCTCAGTCATGTTCCCTGGCCACAGGGTTAAAGAATCAAACCAATGTCAAGTTCCCAAGCCATGGGTTTCAAGTATCAGGTCGCAGTCATGTTTCCAGGGCACAGGGTTCTACAATCAAACCTCAGTCATGTTGCCAGTCCACAGGTTTCTGCCATCAAACCTCAGTCAAGTTCCCAGGCCACAGATTTCCAGAATCAAAGCTCAGTCATATTCCCAAGACACATGGTTCCAGAATCAAACCTCAGTCATGTTCGCAGGCCACAGGATTCCACAATCAAACCACAGTCATGTTCCCAGGAGAAAGGTGTCCAGAAGCAAACCTCAGTCATGTTCCCAGGGAACAGGGTTCCAGAAACAAACCTCAGTCCTGTTGCCAGGCCACAGGTTTCCACCATCAAACCTCAGACATATTCCCAAGCCACAGGGTTCCAGAATCAAACCGTTCTCATGTTCCCATGCCACAGGGTTCCAGAATCCACTGATGACATGTTCCTCGGCCAGAGGGTTCCAGAATCCACTGATGTCATGTTCCCAGGCCACAGGATTCCAGAATAAAACCTCAATCAAGTTCCCTGTCCACAGGGTTCCAGAACCAAGCCTCAGTCAGGTTCCCAGGGCCCAGAATTCCACAATCTAAACATATCTCATGTTCCCAGGGCACTGCATTCCAGAATCACGCCTCAGTCTTGTTCCTGGCCACAGGGTTCCAGAATCAAACCAATGTCAAGTTCCCAGGCCATGGGTTTCAAGTATCAGGTCTCAGTCATGTTTCCAGGGTACAGGGTTCTACAATCAAACCTCAGTCATATTGCCAGTCCACAGATTTCTGCCATCAAACCTCAGTCAAGTTCCCAGGCCACAGATTTCCAGAATCAAACTTCAGTCATATTCCCAGGCCACACTTTTCCAGAATCACGCCTCAGTCATGTTCCCAGGCCACAGCGTTCCAGAATCAAACCAATGTCAAACTCCTAGGCCATGGGTTTCCACTACCAGGCCACAGTCATGTTTCCAGGGCACAGGGTTCTACAATCAAACCTCAGTCATGTTGCCAGTCCACAGGTTTCTGCCATCAAACCTCAGTCAAGTTCCCAGGCCAAAGATTTCCAATATCAAACCTCAGTCATATTCGCAGGACACATGGTTCCAGAATCAAACCTCAGTCATGTTTGCAGGACCCATGATTCTACAATCAGAACACAGTCATGTTCCCAGCACAAAGGTGTCCAGAATCAAACCTCAGTCATGTTCCCAGGGAACAGGGTTCCAGAAACAAACCTCAGTCATGTTGCCAAGCCACAGGTTTCCACCATCAAACCTCAGACATGTTCCCAGGCCACAGGGTTCCAGAATCAAACCGTTCTCATGTTCCCAGGCCACAGGGTTCCAGAAACCACTGATGTCATGTTCCCAGGCCACAGGGTTCGAGAAACAATCCTCAGTTATTTTCGCAGGCTACAGGGTTCCAGAATAAAACCTCAGTCATGTTCCCAGTCCACAGGGTACCAAAATCAAGCCTCAGTCAGATTCCCAGGGCCTAGTATTCCACAATCTAAACAGATGTCATGTTCCCAGGCAACAGGATTCCAGAATCACGCCTCAGTCTTGTTCCTGGCCACAGGGTTCCAGAATCAAACCAATGTCAAATTCCCAGGCCATGGGTTTCAAGTATCAGGTCGCAGTCATGTTTCCAGGGCACAGGGTTCTACAATCAAACCTCAGTAATGTTGCCAGTCCACAGATTTCTGCCATCAAACCTCAGTCAAGTTCCCAGGCCACAGATTTCCAGAATCAAACCTCAGTCATATTCCCAGGCCACACTTTTCCAGAATCACGCCTCAGTCATGTTACCAGGCCACCGGGTTCCAGAAACAATCCTCAGTTATATTCCCAGGCTACAGGGTTCCAGAATAAAACCTCAGTCATGTTCCCAGTCCACAGGGTTCCAGAATCAAACCAATGTCAATTTCCCAGGCCATGCGTTTCAAGTATCAGGTCGCAGTCATGTTTCCAGAGCACAGGGTTCAACAATCAAACCTCAGTAATGTTGCCAGTCCACAGATTTCTGCCATCAAACCTCAGTCAAGTTCCCAGGCCACAGATTTCCAGAATCAAACCTCAGTCATATTCCCAGGCCACAGTTTTCCAGAATCACGCCTCAGTCATGTTCCCTGGCCACAGGGATCCAGAATCAAACCTCAGTCATGTTGCCAGGCCATAGGATACCACCATCAAACCTCAGTCATATTCCCAGACCACAGGTTTCCACAATCAAACCGATTTCATGTTCCCAGGCAACAGGGTACCAGAATCCAAAGTGATGTCATGTTCCCAGGCCCCAGGATTCCTCAATCTAACATCAGTCATGTTCACAGGCCAATGGTTTCCAAAATCAAACCACAGTCATATTCCCAGGCAACATGGTTCGAGAATCAAACCTCAGTCATGTTCCCAGTCCACAGGATTCCAGAACCAAGCTTTCAGTCAGGTTCCCAGGGCACAGTATTCCATAATCTAAACAGATGTCATGTTCCCAGGCCGCAGGATTCCAGAATCACGCCTCAGTCATGTTCCCAGGCCACAGGGTTCCAGAATCAAACCAATGTCAAATTCCTAGGCCATGGGTTTCCAGTACCAAGCCACAGTCATGTTTCCTGGGCACAGGATTCCAGAATCTCGCCTCAGTCATGTTCCCTGGCCACAGGGTTCCAGAATCAAACCAATGTCAAGTTCCCAAGCCATGGGTTTCAAGTATCAGGTCGCAGTCATGTTTCCAGGGCACAGGGTTCTACAATCAAACCTCAGTCATGTTGCCAGTCCACAGGTTTCTGCCATCAAACCTCAGTCAAGTTCCCAGGCCACAGATTTCCAGAATCAAAGCTCAGTCATATTCCCAGGACACATGGTTCCAGAATCAAACCTCAGTCATGTTCGCAGGCCACAGGATTCCACAATCAAACCACAGTCATGTTCCCAGGAGAAAGGTGTCCAGAAACAAACCTCAGTCATGTTGCCAGGCCACAGGTTTCCACCATCAAACCTCAGACATATTCCCAAGCCACAGGGTTCCAGAATCAAACCGTTCTCATGTTCCCAGGCCACAGGGTTCCAGAATCCACTGATGACATGTTCCTCGGCCAGAGGGTTCCAGAATCCACTGATGTCATATTCCCAGGCCACAGGATTCCAGAATAAAACCTCAATCAAGTTCCCTGTCCACAGGGTTCCAGAACCAAGCCTCAGTCAGGTTCCCAGGGCCCAGAATTCCACAATCTAAACAAATCTCATGTTCCCAATGCACTGCATTCCAGAATCACGGCTCAGTCTTGTTCCTGGCCACAGGGTTCCAGAATCAAACCAATGTCATATTCCCAGGCCATGGGTTTCAAGTATCAGGTCTCAGTCATGTTTCCAGGGTACAGGGTTCTACAATCAAACCTCAGTCATATTGCCAGTCCACAGATTTCTGCCATCAAACCTCAGTCAAGTTCCCAGGCCACAGACTTCCAGAATCAAACTTCAGTCATATTCCCAGGCCACACTTTTCCAGAATCACGCCTCAGTCATGTTTCCAGGCCACAGCGTTCCAGAATCAAACCAATGTCAAACTCCTAGGCCATGGGTTTCCACTACCAGTCCACAGTCATGTTTCCAGGGCACAGGGTTCTACAATCAAACCTCAGTCATGTTGCCAGTCCACAGGTTTCTGCCATCAAACCTCAGTCAAGTTCCCAGGCCAAAGATTTCCAATATCAAACCTCAGTCATATTCGCAGGACACATGGTTCCAGAATCAAACCTCAGTCATGTTTGCAGGACCCATGATTCTACAATCAGAACACAGTCATGTTCCCAGCACAAAGGTGTCCAGAATCAAACCTCAGTCATGTTCCCAGGGAACAGGGTTCCAGAAACAAACCTCAGTCATGTTGCCAAGCCACAGGTTTCCACCATCAAACCTCAGACATGTTCCCAGGCCACAGGGTTGCAGAATCAAACCGTTCTCATGTTCCCAGGCCACAGGGTTCCAGAAACCACTGATGTCATGTTCCCAGGCCACAGGATTCCAGAATAAAACCTCAGTCAAGTTCCCTGTCCACAGGGTTCCAGAACCAAGCCTCAGTCAGGTTCCCAGGGCCCAGTATTCCACAATCTAAACAGATGTCATGTTCCCAGGGCACAGCATTCCAGAATCACGCCTCAGTCTTGTTCCTGGCCACAGGGTTCCAGAATCAAACCAATGTCAAGTTCCCAGGCCATGGGTTTCAAGTATCAGGTCTCAGTCATGTTTCCAGGGTACAGGGTTCTACAATCAAACCTCAGTCATTTTGCCAGTCCACAGATTTCTGCCATCAAACCTCAGTCAAGTTCCCAGGCCACAGATTTCCAGAATCAAACTTCAGTCATATTCCCAGGCCACACTTTTCCAGAATCACGCCTCAGTCATGTTCCCAGGCCACAGGGTTCCAGCAACAATCCTCAGTTATATTCCCAGGCTACAGGGTTCCAGAATAAAACCTCAGTCATGTTCCCAGTCCACAGGGTTCCAGAATCAAACCAATGTCAATTTCCCAGGCCATGCGTTTCAAGTATCAGGTCTCAGTCATGTTTCCATAGCACAGGGTTCTACAATCAAACCTAAGTAATGTTGCCAGTCCATAGATTTCTGCCATCAAACCTCAGTCAAGTTCCCAGGCCACAGATTTCCAGAGTCAAACCTCAGTCATATTCCCAGGCCACAGTTTTCCAGAATCACGCCTCAGTCATGTTCCCTGGCCCCAGGGATCCAGAATCAAACCTCAGTCATGTTGCCAGGCCATAGGATACCACCATCAAACCTCAGTCATATTCCCAGACCACAGGTTTCCACAATCAAACCGATTTCATGTTCCCAGGCAACAGGGTACCAGAATCCAAAGTGATGTCATGTTCCCAGGCCCCAGGATTCCTCAATCTAACATCAGTCATGTTCACAGGCCAATGGTTTCCAAAATCAAACCACAGTCATATTCCCAGGCCACATGGTTCCAGAATCAAACCTCAGTCATGTTTGCAGGACCCATGGTTCCACAATCAAACCACAGTCATGTTCCCAGGACAAAAGTGTCCAGAGGCAAAACTCACTCATGTTCCCAGGGAACAGGGTTTCAGAAACAAACCTCAGTCATGTTGCCAGGCCACAGGTTTCCACCATCAAACCTCAGACATATTCCCAAGCCACAGGGTTCCAGAATCAAACCGTTCTCATGTTCCCATGCCACAGGGTTCCAGAATCCACTGATGTCATGTTCCCCGGCCACAGGGTTCCAGAATCCACTGATGTCATGTTCCCAGGCCACAGGATTCCAGAATAAAACCTCAATCAAGTTCCCTGTCCACAGGGTTCCAGAACCAAGCCTCAGTCATGTTCCCAGGGCCCAGAATTCCACAATCTAAACATATCTCATGTTCCCAGGGCACTGCATTCCAGAATCACGCCTCAGTCTTGTTCCTGGCCACAGGGTTCCAGAATCAAACCAATGTCAAGTTCCCAGGCCATGGGTTTCAAGTATCAGGTCTCAGTCATGTTTCCAGGGTACAGGGTTCTACAATCAAACCTCAGTCATATTTCCAGTCCACAGATTTCTGCCATCAAACCTCAGTCAAGTTCCCAGGCCACAGATTTCCAGAATCAAACTTCAGTCATATTCCCAGGACACACTTTTCCAGAATCACGCCTCAGTCATGTTTCCAGGCCACAGCGTTCCAGAATCAAACCAATGTCAAA
Organism: Balaenoptera borealis; assembly: GCF_965194805.1. Lineage (NCBI taxonomy): Eukaryota > Metazoa > Chordata > Mammalia > Artiodactyla > Balaenopteridae > Balaenoptera > Balaenoptera borealis. The sequence goes on from NC_138878.1 coordinate 42,783,802, forward strand.
CTCCTAGGCCATGGGTTTCCACTACCAGGCCACAGTCATGTTTCCAGGGCACAGGGTTCTACAATCAAACCTCAGTCATGTTGCCAGTCCACAGGTTTCTGCCATCAAACCTCAGTCAAGTTCCCAGGCCAAAGATTTCCAATATCAAACCTCAGTCATATTCGCAGGACACATGGTTCCAGAATCAAACCTCAGTCATGTTTGCAGGACCCATGATTCTACAATCAGAACACAGTCATGTTCCCAGCACAAAGGTGTCCAGAATCAAACCTCAGTCATGTTCCCAGGGAACAGGGTTCCAGAAACAAACCTCAGTCATGTTGCCAAGCCACAGGTTTCCACCATCAAACCTCAGACATGTTCCCAGGCCACAGGGTTCCAGAATCAAACCGTTCTCATGTTCCCAGGCCACAGGGTTCCAGAAACCACTGATGTCATGTTCCCAGGCCACAGGGTTCGAGAAACAATCCTCAGTTATTTTCGCAGGCTACAGGGTTCCAGAATAAAACCTCAGTCATGTTCCCAGTCCACAGGGTACCAAAACCAAGCCTCAGTCAGATTCCCAGGGCCCAGTATTCCACAATCTAAACAGATGTCATGTTCCCAGGCAACAGGATTCCAGAATCACGCCTCAGTCTTGTTCCTGGCCACAGGGTTCCAGAATCAAACCAATGTCAAATTCCCAGGCCATGGGTTTCAAGTATCAGGTCGCAGTCATGTTTCCAGGGCACAGGGTTCTACAATCAAACCTCAGTAATGTTGCCAGTCCACAGATTTCTGCCATCAAACCTCAGTCAAGTTCCCAGGCCACAGATTTCCAGAATCAAACCTCAGTCATATTCCCAGGCCACACTTTTCCAGAATCACGCCTCAGTCATGTTACCAGGCCACCGGGTTCCAGAAACAATCCTCAGTTATATTCCCAGGCTACAGGGTTCCAGAATCAAACCGTTCTCATGTTCCCAGGCCACAGGGTTCCAGAATCAAACCAATGTCAATTTCCCAGGCCATGCGTTTCAAGTATCAGGTCGCAGTCATGTTTCCAGAGCACAGGGTTCAACAATCAAACCTCAGTAATGTTGCCAGTCCACAGATTTCTGCCATCAAACCTCAGTCAAGTTCCCAGGCCACAGATTTCCAGAATCAAACCTCAGTCATATTCCCAGGCCACAGTTTTCCAGAATCACGCTTCAGTCATGTTCCCTGGCCCCAGGGATCCAGAATCAAACCTCAGTCATGTTGCCAGGCCATAGGATACCACCATCAAACCTCAGTCATATTCCCAGACCACAGGTTTCCACAATCAAACCGATTTCATGTTCCCAGGCAACAGGGTACCAGAATCCAAAGTGATGTCATGTTCCCAGGCCCCAGGATTCCTCAATCTAACATCAGTCATGTTCACAGGCCAATGGTTTCCAAAATCAAACCACAGTCATATTCCCGGGCAACATGGTTCGAGAATCAAACCTCAGTCATGTTCCCAGTCCACAGGATTCCAGAACCAAGCTTTCAGTCAGGTTCCCAGGGCACAGTATTCCATAATCTAAACAGATGTCATGTTCCCAGGCCGCAGGATTCCAGAATCACGCCTCAGTCATGTTCCCAGGCCACAGGGTTCCAGAATCAAACCAATGTCAAATTCCTAGGCCATGGGTTTCCAGTACCAAGCCACAGTCATGTTTCCTGGGCACAGGATTCCAGAATCTCGCCTCAGTCATGTTCCCTGGCCACAGGGTTCCAGAATCAAACCAATGTCAAGTTCCCAAGCCATGGGTTTCAAGTATCAGGTCGCAGTCATGTTTCCAGGGCACAGGGTTCTACAATCAAACCTCAGTCATGTTGCCAGTCCACAGGTATCTGCCATCAAACCTCAGTCAAGTTCCCAGGCCACAGATTTCCAGAATCAAAGCTCAGTCATATTCCCATGACACATGGTTCCAGAATCAAACCTCAGTCATGTTCGCAGGCCACAGGATTCCACAATCAAACCACAGTCATGTTCCCAGGAGAAAGGTGTCCAGAAGCAAACCTCAGTCATGTTCCCAGGGAACAGGGTTCCAGAAACAAACCTCAGTCATGTTGCCAGGCCACAGGTTTCCACCATCAAACCTCAGACATGTTCCCAGACCACAGGGTTCCAGAATCAAACCGTTCTCATGTTCCCAGGCCACAGGGTTCCAGAAACCACTGATGTCATGTTCCCAGGCCACAGGGTTCGAGAAACAATCCTCAGTTATTTTCGCAGGCTACAGGGTTCCAGAATAAAACCTCAGTCATGTTCCCAGTCCACAGGGTACCAAAACCACGCCTCAGTCAGATTCCCAGGGCCCAGTATTCCACAATCTAAACAGATGTCATGTTCCCAGGCAACAGGATTCCAGAATCACGCCTCAGTCTTGTTCCTGGCCACAGGGTTCCAGAATCAAACCAATGTCAAATTCCCAGGCCATGGGTTTCAAGTATCAGGTAGCAGTCATGTTTCCAGGGCACAGGGTTCTACAATCAAACCTCAGTAATGTTGCCAGTCCACAGATTTCTGCCATTAAACCTCAGTCAAGTTCCCAGGCCACAGATTTCCAGAATCAAACCTCAGTCATATTCCCAGGCCACACTTTTCCAGAATCACGCCTCAGTCATGTTACCAGGCCACCGGGTTCCAGAAACAATCCTCAGTTATATTCCCAGGCTACAGGGTTCCAGAATAAAACCTCAGTCATGTTCCCAGTCCACAGGGTTCCAGAATCAAACCAATGTCAATTTCCCAGGCCATGCGTTTCAAGTATCAGGTCGCAGTCATGTTTCCAGAGCACAGGGTTCAACAATCAAACCTCAGTAATGTTGCCAGTCCACAGATTTCTGCCATCAAACCTCAGTCAAGTTCCCAGGCCACAGATTTCCAGAATCAAACCTCAGTCATATTCCCAGGCCACAGTTTTCCAGAATCACGCCTCAGTCATGTTCCCTGGCCACAGGGATCCAGAATCAAACCTCAGTCATGTTGCCAGGCCATAGGGTACCACCATCAAACCTCAGTCATATTCCCAGACCACAGGTTTCCACAATCAAACCGATTTCATGTTCCCAGGCAACAGGGTACCAGAATCCAAAGTGATGTCATGTTCCCAGGCCCCAGGATTCCTCAATCTAACATCAGTCATGTTCACAGGCCAATGGTTTCCAAAATCAAACCACAGTCATATTCCCAGGCCACATGGTTCCAGAATCAAACCTCAGTCATGTTCCCAGTCCACAGGATTCCAGAACCAAGCTTTCAGTCAGGTTCCCAGGGCACAGTATTCCATAATCTAAACAGATGTCATGTTCCCAGGCCGCAGGATTCCAGAATCACGCCTCAGTCATGATCCCAGGCCACAGGGTTCCAGAATCAAACCAATGTCAAATTCCTAGGCCATGGGTTTCCAGTACCAAGCCACAGTCATGTTTCCTGGGCACAGGATTCCAGAATCTCGCCTCAGTCATGTTCCCTGGCCACAGGGTTCCAGAATCAAACCAATGTCAAGTTCCCAAGCCATGGGTTTCAAGTATCAGGTCGCAGTCATGTTTCCAGGGCACAGGGTTCTACAATCAAACCTCAGTCATGTTGCCAGTCCACAGGTTTCTGCCATCAAACCTCATTCAAGTTCCCAGGCCACAGATTTCCAGAATCAAAGCTCAGTCATATTCCCATGACACATGGTTCCAGAATCAAACCTCAGTCATGTTCGCAGGCCACAGGATTCCACAATCAAACCACAGTCATGTTCCCAGGAGAAAGGTGTCCAGAAGCAAACCTCAGTCATATTCCCAGGACACATGGTTCCAGAATCAAACCTCAGTCATGTTTGCAGGACCCATGGTTCCACAATCAAACCACAGTCATGTTCCCAGGACAAAGGTTTCCAGAAGCAAAACTCACTCATGTTCACAGGGAACAGGGTTTCAGAAACAAAACTCAGTCATGTTGCCAGGCCACAGGTTTCCACCATCAAACCTCAGACATATTCCCAAGCCACAGGGTTCCAGAATCAAACCGTTCTCATGTTCCCAGGCCACAGGGTTCCAGAATCCACTGATGTCATGTTCCCCGGCCACAGGGTTCCAGAATCCACTGATGTCATGTTCCCAGGCCACAGGATTCCAGAATAAAACCTCAGTCAAGTTCCCTGTCCACAGGATTCCAGAACCAAGCCTCAGTCAGGTTCCCAGGGCCCAGAATTCCACAATCTAAACAGATCTCATGTTCCCAGGGCACAGCATTCCAGAATCACGCCTCAATCTTGTTCCTGGCCACAGGGTTCCAGAATCAAACCAATGTCAAGTTCCCAGGCCATGGGTTTCAAGTATCAGGTCTCAGTCATGTTTCCAGGGCACAGGGTTCTACAATCAAACCTCAGTAATGTTGCCAGTCCACAGATTTCTGCCATCAAACCTCAGTCAAGTTCCCAGGCCACAGATTTCCAGAATCAAACCTCAGTCATATTCCCAGGCCACACTTTTCCAGAATCACGCCTCAGTCATGTTCCCAGGCCACAGGGTTCCAGCAACAATCCTCAGTTATATTCCCAGGCTACAGGGTTCCAGAATAAAACCTCAGTCATGTTCCCAGTCCACAGGGTTCCAGAATCAAACCAATGTCAATTTCCCAGGCCATGCGTTTCAAATATCAGGTCGCAGTCATGTTTCCAGAGCACAGGGTTCTACAATCAAACCTCAGTAATGTTGCCAGTCCACAGATTTCTGCCATCAAACCTCAGTCAAGTTCCCAGGCCACAGATTTCCAGAGTCAAACCTCAGTCATATTCCCAGGCCACAGTTTTCCAGAATCACGCCTCAGTCATGTTCCCTGGCCCCAGGGATCCAGAATCAAACCTCAGTCATGTTGCCAGGCCATAGGATACCACCATCAAACCTCAGTCATATTCCCAGACCACAGGTTTCCACAATCAAACCGATTTCATGTTCCCAGGCAACAGGGTACCAGAATCCAAAGTGATGTCATGTTCCCAGGCCCCAGGATTCCTCAATCTAACATCAGTCATGTTCACAGGCCAATGGTTTCCAAAATCAAACCACAGTCATATTCCCAGGCCACATGGTTCCAGAATCAAACCTCAGTCATGTTCCCAGTCCACAGGATTCCAGAACCAAGCTTTCAGTCAGGTTCCCAGGGCACAGTATTCCATAATCTAAACAGATGTCATGTTCCCAGGCCGCAGGATTCCAGAATCACGCCTCAGTCATGTTCCCAGGACACAGGGTTCCAGAATCAAACCAATGTCAAATTCCTAGGCCATGGGTTTCCAGTACCAAGCCACAGTCATGTTTCCTGGGCACAGGATTCCAGAATCTCGCCTCAGTCATGTTCCCTGGCCACAGGGTTCCAGAATCAAACCAATGTCAAGTTCCCAAGCCATGGGTTTCAAGTATCAGGTCGCAGTCATGTTTCCAGGGCACAGGGTTCTACAATCAAACCTCAGTCATGTTGCCAGTCCACAGGTTTCTGCCATCAAACCTCAGTCAAGTTCCCAGGCCACAGATTTCCAGAATCAAAGCTCAGTCATATTCCCAGGACACATGGTTCCAGAATCAAACCTCAGTCATGTTCGCAGGCCACAGGATTCCACAATCAAACCACAGTCATGTTCCCAGGAGAAAGGTGTCCAGAAGCAAACCTCAGTCATATTCCCAGGACACATGGTTCCAGAATCAAACCTCAGTCATGTTTGCAGGACCCATGGTTCCACAATCAAACCACAGTCATGTTCCCAGGACAAAGGTTTCCAGAAGCAAAACTCACTCATGTTCACAGGGAACAGGGTTTCAGAAACAAAACTCAGTCATGTTGCCAGGCCACAGGTTTCCACCATCAAACCTCAGACATATTCCCAAGCCACAGGGTTCCAGAATCAAACCGTTCTCATGTTCCCAGGCCACAGGGTTCCAGAATCCACTGATGTCATGTTCCCCGGCCACAGGGTTCCAGAATCCACTGATGTCATGTTCCCAGGCCACAGGATTCCAGAATAAAACCTCAGTCAAGTTCCCTGTCCACAGGATTCCAGAACCAAGCCTCAGTCAGGTTCCCAGGGCCCAGAATTCCACAATCTAAACAGATCTCATGTTCCCAGGGCACAGCATTCCAGAATCACGCCTCAATCTTGTTCCTGGCCACAGGGTTCCAGAATCAAACCAATGTCAAGTTCCCAGGCCATGGGTTTCAAGTATCAGGTCTCAGTCATGTTTCCAGGGCACAGGGTTCTACAATCAAACCTCAGTAATGTTGCCAGTCCACAGATTTCTGCCATCAAACCTCAGTCAAGTTCCCAGGCCACAGATTTCCAGAATCAAACCTCAGTCATATTCCCAGGCCACACTTTTCCAGAATCACGCCTCAGTCATGTTCCCAGGCCACAGGGTTCCAGCAACAATCCTCAGTTATATTCCCAGGCTACAGGGTTCCAGAATAAAACCTCAGTCATGTTCCCAGTCCACAGGGTTCCAGAATCAAACCAATGTCAATTTCCCAGGCCATGCGTTTCAAATATCAGGTCGCAGTCATGTTTCCAGAGCACAGGGTTCTACAATCAAACCTCAGTAATGTTGCCAGTCCACAGATTTCTGCCATCAAACCTCAGTCAAGTTCCCAGGCCACAGATTTCCAGAGTCAAACCTCAGTCATATTCCCAGGCCACAGTTTTCCAGAATCACGCCTCAGTCATGTTCCCTGGCCCCAGGGATCCAGAATCAAACCTCAGTCATGTTGCCAGGCCATAGGATACCACCATCAAACCTCAGTCATATTCCCAGACCACAGGTTTCCACAATCAAACCGATTTCATGTTCCCAGGCAACAGGGTACCAGAATCCAAAGTGATGTCATGTTCCCAGGCCCCAGGATTCCTCAATCTAACATCAGTCATGTTCACAGGCCAATGGTTTCCAAAATCAAACCACAGTCATATTCCCAGGCCACATGGTTCCAGAATCAAACCTCAGTCATGTTCCCAGTCCACAGGATTCCAGAACCAAGCTTTCAGTCAGGTTCCCAGGGCACAGTATTCCATAATCTAAACAGATGTCATGTTCCCAGGCCGCAGGATTCCAGAATCACGCCTCAGTCATGTTCCCAGGACACAGGGTTCCAGAATCAAACCAATGTCAAATTCCTAGGCCATGGGTTTCCAGTACCAAGCCACAGTCATGTTTCCTGGGCACAGGATTCCAGAATCTCGCCTCAGTCATGTTCCCTGGCCACAGGGTTCCAGAATCAAACCAATGTCAAGTTCCCAAGCCATGGGTTTCAAGTATCAGGTCGCAGTCATGTTTCCAGGGCACAGGGTTCTACAATCAAACCTCAGTCATGTTGCCAGTCCACAGGTTTCTGCCATCAAACCTCAGTCAAGTTCCCAGGCCACAGATTTCCAGAATCAAAGCTCAGTCATATTCCCAGGACACATGGTTCCAGAATCAAACCTCAGTCATGTTCGCAGGCCACAGGATTCCACAATCAAACCACAGTCATGTTCCCAGGAGAAAGGTGTCCAGAAGCAAACCTCAGTCATATTCCCAGGACACATGGTTCCAGAATCAAACCTCAGTCATGTTTGCAGGACCCATGGTTCCACAATCAAACCACAGTCATGTTCCCAGGACAAAGGTTTCCAGAAGCAAAACTCACTCATGTTCACAGGGAACAGGGTTTCAGAAACAAAACTCAGTCATGTTGCCAGGCCACAGGTTTCCACCATCAAACCTCAGACATATTCCCAAGCCACAGGGTTCCAGAATCAAACCGTTCTCATGTTCCCAGGCCACAGGGTTCCAGAATCCACTGATGTCATGTTCCCCGGCCACAGGGTTCCAGAATCCACTGATGTCATGTTCCCAGGCCACAGGATTCCAGAATAAAACCTCAGTCAAGTTCCCTGTCCACAGGATTCCAGAACCAAGCCTCAGTCAGGTTCCCAGGGCCCAGAATTCCACAATCTAAACAGATCTCATGTTCCCAGGGCACAGCATTCCAGAATCACGCCTCAATCTTGTTCCTGGCCACAGGGTTCCAGAATCAAACCAATGTCAAGTTCCCAGGCCATGGGTTTCAAGTATCAGGTCTCAGTCATGTTTCCAGGGCACAGGGTTCTACAATCAAACCTCAGTAATGTTGCCAGTCCACAGATTTCTGCCATCAAACCTCAGTCAAGTTCCCAGGCCACAGATTTCCAGAATCAAACCTCAGTCATATTCCCAGGCCACACTTTTCCAGAATCACGCCTCAGTCATGTTCCCAGGCCACAGGGTTCCAGCAACAATCCTCAGTTATATTCCCAGGCTACAGGGTTCCAGAATAAAACCTCAGTCATGTTCCCAGTCCACAGGGTTCCAGAATCAAACCAATGTCAATTTCCCAGGCCATGCGTTTCAAATATCAGGTCGCAGTCATGTTTCCAGAGCACAGGGTTCTACAATCAAACCTCAGTAATGTTGCCAGTCCACAGATTTCTGCCATCAAACCTCAGTCAAGTTCCCAGGCCACAGATTTCCAGAGTCAAACCTCAGTCATATTCCCAGGCCACAGTTTTCCAGAATCACGCCTCAGTCATGTTCCCTGGCCCCAGGGATCCAGAATCAAACCTCAGTCATGTTGCCAGGCCATAGGATACCACCATCAAACCTCAGTCATATTCCCAGACCACAGGTTTCCACAATCAAACCGATTTCATGTTCCCAGGCAACAGGGTACCAGAATCCAAAGTGATGTCATGTTCCCAGGCCCCAGGATTCCTCAATCTAACATCAGTCATGTTCACAGGCCAATGGTTTCCAAAATCAAACCACAGTCATATTCCCAGGCCACATGGTTCCAGAATCAAACCTCAGTCATGTTCCCAGTCCACAGGATTCCAGAACCAAGCTTTCAGTCAGGTTGCCAGGGCACAGTATTCCATAATCTAAACAGATGTCATGTTCCCAGGCCGCAGGATTCCAGAATCACGCCTCAGTCATGTTCCCAGGACACAGGGTTCCAGAATCAAACCAATGTCAAATTCCTAGGCCATGGGTTTCCAGTACCAAGCCACAGTCATGTTTCCTGGGCACAGGATTCCAGAATCTCGCCTCAGTCATGTTCCCTGGCCACAGGGTTCCAGAATCAAAGCTCAGTCATATTCCCAGGACACATGGTTCCAGAATCAAACCTCAGTCATGTTCGCAGGCCACAGGATTCCACAATCAAACCACAGTCATGTTCCCAGGAGAAAGGTGTCCAGAAGCAAACCTCAGTCATGTTCCCAGGGAACAGGGTTCCAGAAACAAACCTCAGTCCTGTTGCCAGGCCACAGGTTTCCACCATCAAACCTCAGACATATTCCCAAGCCACAGGGTTCCAGAATCAAACCGTTCTCATGTTCCCATGCCACAGGGTTCCAGAATCCACTGATGACATGTTCCTCGGCCACAGGGTTCCAGATTCCACTGATGTCATGTTCCCAGGCCACAGGATTCCAGAATAAAACCTCAATCAAGTTCCCTGTCCACAGGGTTCCAGAACCAAGCCTCAGTCAGGTTCCCAGGGCCCAGAATTCCACAATCTAAACATATCTCATGTTCCCAGGGCACTGCATTCCAGAATCACGCCTCAGTCTTGTTCCTGGCCACAGGGTTCCAGAATCAAACCAATGTCAAGTTCCCAGGCCATGGGTTTCAAGTATCAGGTCTCAGTCATGTTTCCAGGGTACAGGGTTCTACAATCAAACCTCAGTCATGTTGCCAGTCCACAGATTTCTGCCATCAAACCTCAGTCAAGTTCCCAGGCCACAGATTTCCAGAATCAAACTTCAGTCATATTCCCAGGCCACACTTTTCCAGAATCACGCCTCAGTCATGTTCCCAGGCCACAGCGTTCCAGAATCAAACCAATGTCAAACTCCTAGGCCATGGGTTTCCACTACCAGGCCACAGTCATGTTTCCAGGGCACAGGGTTCTACAATCAAACCTCAGTCATGTTGCCAGTCCACAGGTTTCTGCCATCAAACCTCAGTCAAGTTCCCAGGCCAAAGATTTCCAATATCAAACCTCAGTCATATTCGCAGGACACATGGTTCCAGAATCAAACCTCAGTCATGTTTGCAGGACCCATGATTCTACAATCAGAACACAGTCATGTTCCCAGCACAAAGGTGTCCAGAATCAAACCTCAGTCATGTTCCCAGGGAACAGGGTTCCAGAAACAAACCTCAGTCATGTTGCCAAGCCACAGGTTTCCACCATCAAACCTCAGACATGTTCCCAGGCCACAGGGTTCCAGAATCAAACCGTTCTCATGTTCCCAGGCCACAGGGTTCCAGAAACCACTGATGTCATGTTCCCAGGCCACAGGGTTCGAGAAACAATCCTCAGTTATTTTCGCAGGCTACAGGGTTCCAGAATAAAACCTCAGTCATGTTCCCAGTCCACAGGGTACCAAAACCAAGCCTCAGTCAGATTCCCAGGGCCCAGTATTCCACAATCTAAACAGATGTCATGTTCCCAGGCAACAGGATTCCAGAATCACGCCTCACTCTTGTTCCTGGCCACAGGGTTCCAGAATCAAACCAATGTCAAATTCCCAGGCCATGGGTTTCAAGTATCAGGTCGCAGTCATGTTTCCAGGGCACAGGGTTCTACAATCAAACCTCAGTAATGTTGCCAGTCCACAGATTTCTGCCATCAAACCTCAGTCAAGTTCCCAGGCCACAGATTTCCAGAATCAAACCTCAGTCATATTCCCAGGCCACACTTTTCCAGAATCACGCCTCAGTCATGTTACCAGGCCACCGGGTTCCAGAAACAATCCTCAGTTATATTCCCAGGCTACAGGGTTCCAGAATAAAACCTCAGTCATGTTCCCAGTCCACAGGGTTCCAGAATCAAACCAATGTCAATTTCCCAGGCCATGCGTTTCAAGTATCAGGTCGCAGTCATGTTTCCAGAGCACAGGGTTCAACAATCAAACCTCAGTAATGTTGCCAGTCCACAGATTTCTGCCATCAAACCTCAGTCAAGTTCCCAGGCCACAGATTTCCAGAATCAAACCTCAGTCATATTCCCAGGCCACAGTTTTCCAGAATCACGCCTCAGTCATGTTCCCTGGCCCCAGGGATCCAGAATCAAACCTCAGTCATGTTGCCAGGCCATAGGGTACCACCATCAAACCTCAGTCATATTCCCAGACCACAGGTTTCCACAATCAAACCGATTTCATGTTCCCAGGCAACAGGGTACCAGAATCCAAAGTGATGTCATGTTCCCAGGCCCCAGGATTCCTCAATCTAACATCAGTCATGTTCACAGGCCAATGGTTTCCAAAATCAAACCACAGTCATATTCCCAGGCCACATGGTTCCAGAATCAAACCTCAGTCATGTTCCCAGTCCACAGGATTCCAGAACCAAGCTTTCAGTCAGGTTCCCAGGGCACAGTATTCCATAATCTAAACAGATGTCATGTTCCCAGGCCGCAGGATTCCAGAATCACGCCTCAGTCATGTTCCCAGGCCACAGGGTTCCAGAATCAAACCAATATCAAATTCCTAGGCCATGGGTTTCCAGTACCAAGCCACAGTCATGTTTCCTGGGCACAGGATTCCAGAATCTCGCCTCAGTCATGTTCCCTGGCCACAGGGTTCCAGAATCAAACCAATGTCAAGTTCCCAAGCCATGGGTTTCAAGTATCAGGTCGCAGTCATGTTTCCAGGGCACAGGGTTCTACAATCAAACCTCAGTCATGTTGCCAGTCCACAGATTTCTGCCATCAAACCTCAGTCAAGTTCCCAGACAACAGATTTCCAGAATCAAAGCTCAGTCATATTCCCAGGACACATGGTTCCAGAATCAAACCTCAGTCATGTTTGCAGGACCCATGGTTCCACAATCAAACCACAGTCATGTTCCCAGGACAAAGGTGTCCAGAAGCAAAACTCACTCATGTTCCCAGGGAACAGGGTTTCAGAAACAAAACTCAGTCATGTTGCCAGGCCACAGGTTTCCACCATCAAACCTCAGACATATTCCCAAGCCACAGGGTCCCAGAATCAAACCGTTCTCATGTTCCCAGGCCACAGGGTTCCAGAATCCACTGATGTCATGTTCCCCGGCCACAGGGTTCCAGAATCCACTGATGTCATGTTCCCAGGCCACAGGATTCCAGAATAAAACCTAAGTCAAGTTCCCTGTCCACAGGGTTCCAGAACCAAGCCTCAGTCAGGTTCCCAGGGCCCAGAATTCCACAATCTAAACAGATCTCATGTTCCCAGGGCACAGCATTCCAGAATCACGCCTCAATCTTGTTCCTGGCCACAGGGTTCCAGAATCAAACCAATGTCAAGTTCCCAGGCCATGGGTTTCAAGTATCAGGTCTCAGTCATGTTTCCAGGGCACAGGGTTCTACAATCAAACCTCAGTAATGTTGCCAGTCCACAGATTTCTGCCATCAAACCTCAGTCAAGTTCCCAGGCCACAGATTTCCAGAATCAAACCTCAGTCATATTCCCAGGCCACACTTTTCCAGAATCACGCCTCAGTCATGTTCCCAGGCCACAGGGTTCCAGCAACAATCCTCAGTTATATTCCCAGGCTACAGGGTTCCAGAATAAAACCTCAGTCATGTTCCCAGTCCACAGGGTTCCAGAATCAAACCAATGTCAATTTCCCAGGCCATGCGTTTCAAGTATCAGGTCTCAGTCATGTTTCCATAGCACAGGGTTCTACAATCAAACCTAAGTAATGTTGCCAGTCCACAGATTTCTGCCATCAAACCTCAGTCAAGTTCCCAGGCCACAGATTTCCAGAATCACGCCTCAGTCATGTTCCCTGGCCCCAGGGATCCAGAATCAAACCTCAGTCATGTTGCCAGGCCATAGGATACCACCATCAAACCTCAGTCATATTCCCAGACCACAGGTTTCCACAATCAAACCGATTTCATGTTCCCAGGCAACAGGGTACCAGAATCCAAAGTGATGTCATGTTCCCAGGCCCCAGGATTCCTCAATCTAACATCAGTCATGTTCACAGGCCAATGGTTTCCAAAATCAAACCACAGTCATATTCCCAGGCCACATGGTTCCAGAATCAAACCTCAGTCATGTTCCCAGTCCACAGGATTCCAGAACCAAGCTTTCAGTCAGGTTCCCAGGGCACAGTATTCCATAATCTAAACAGATGTCATGTTCCCAGGCCGCAGGATTCCAGAATCACGCCTCAGTCATGTTCCCAGGACACAGGGTTCCAGAATCAAACCAATGTCAAATTCGTAGGCCATGGGTTTCCAGTACCAAGCCACAGTCATGTTTCCTGGGCACAGGATTCCAGAATCTCGCCTCAGTCATGTTCCCTGGCCACAGGGTTCCAGAATCAAACCAATGTCAAGTTCCCAAGCCATGGGTTTCAAGTATCAGGTCGCAGTCATGTTTCCAGGGCACAGGGTTCTACAATCAAACCTCAGTCATGTTGCCAGTCCACAGGTTTCTGCCATCAAACCTCAGTCAAGTTCCCAGGCCACAGATTTCCAGAATCAAAGCTCAGTCATATTCCCATGACACATGGTTCCAGAATCAAACCTCAGTCATGTTCGCAGGCCACAGGATTCCACAATCAAACCACAGTCATGTTCCCAGGAGAAAGGTGTCCAGAAGCAAACCTCAGTCATGTTCCCAGGGAACAGGTTTCCACCATCAAACCTCAGACATATTCCCAAGCCACAGGGTTCCAGAATCAAACCGTTCTCATGTTCCCATGCCACAGGGTTCCAGAATCCACTGATGACATGTTCCTCGGCCAGAGGGTTCCAGAATCCACTGATGTCATGTTCCCCGGCCACAGGGTTCCAGAATCCACTGATGTCATGTTCCCAGGCCACAGGATTCCAGAATAAATCCTCAGTCAAGTTCCCTGTCCACAGGATTCCAGAACCAAGCCTCAGTCAGGTTCCCAGGGCCCAGAATTCCACAATCTAAACAGATCTCATGTTCCCAGGGCACAGCATTCCAGAATCACGCCTCAATCTTGTTCCTGGCCACAGGGTTCCAGAATCAAACCAATGTCAAGTTCCCAGGCCATGGGTTTCAAGTATCAGGTCTCAGTCATGTTTCCAGGGCACAGGGTTCTACAATCAAACCTCAGTAATGTTGCCAGTCCACAGATTTCTGCCATCAAACCTCAGTCAAGTTCCCAGGCCACAGATTTCCAGAATCAAACCTCAGGCATATTCCCAGGCCACACTTTTCCAGAATCACGCCTCAGTCATGTTCCCAGGCCACAGGGTTCCAGCAACAATCCTCAGTTATATTCCCAGGCTACAGGGTTCCAGAATAAAACCTCAGTCATGTTCCCAGTCCACAGAGTTCCAGAATCAAACCAATGTCAATTTCCCAGGCCATGCGTTTCAAGTATCAGGTCACAGTCATGTTTCCATAGCACAGGGTTCTACAATCAAACCTAAGTAATGTTGCCTGTCCATAGATTTCTGCCATCAAACCTCAGTCAAGTTCCCAGGCCACAGATTTCCAGAGTCAAACCTCAGTCATATTCCCAGGCCACAGTTTTCCAGAATCACGCCTCAGTCATGTTCCCTGGCCCCAGGGATCCAGAATCAAACCTCAGTCATGTTGCCAGGCCATAGGATACCACCATCAAACCTCAGTCATATTCCCAGACCACAGGTTTCCACAATCAAACCGATTTCATGTTCCCAGGCAACAGGGTACCAGAATCCAAAGTGATGTCATGTTCCCAGGCCCCAGGATTCCTCAATCTAACATCAGTCATGTTCACAGGCCAATGGTTTCCAAAATCAAACCACAGTCATATTCCCAGGCCACATGGTTCCAGAATCAAACCTCAGTCATGTTCCCAGTCCACAGGATTCCAGAACCAAGCTTTCAGTCAGGTTCCCAGGGCACAGTATTCCATAATCTAAACAGATGTCATGTTCCCAGGCCGTAGGATTCCAGAATCACGCCTCAGTCATGTTCCCAGGCCACAGGGTTCCAGAATCAAACCAATGTCAAATTCCTAGGCCATGGGTTTCCAGTACCAAGCCACAGTCATGTTTCCTGGGCACAGGATTCCAGAATCTCGCCTCAGTCATGTTCCCTGGCCACAGGGTTCCAGAATCAAACCAATGTCAAGTTCCCAAGCCATGGGTTTCAAGTATCAGGTCGCAGTCATGTTTCCAGGGCACAGGGTTCTAAAATCAAACCTCAGTCATGTTGCCAGTCCACAGGTTTCTGCCATCAAACCTCAGTCAAGTTCCCAGGCCACAGATTTCCAGAATCAAAGCTCAGTCATATTCCCAGGACACATGGTTCCAGAATCAAACCTCAGTCATGTTCGCAGGCCACAGGATTCCACAATCAAACCACAGTCATGTTCCCAGGAGAAAGGTGTCCAGAAGTAAACCTCAGTCATGTTCCCAGGGAACAGGGTTCCAGAAACAAACCTCAGTCCTGTTGCCAGGCCACAGGTTTCCACCATCAAACCTCAGACATATTCCCAAGCCACAGGGTTCCAGAATCAAACCGTTCTCATGTTCCCATGCCACAGGGTTCCAGAATCCACTGATGACATGTTCCTCGGCCACAGGGTTCCAGAATCCACTGATGTCATGTTCCCAGGCCACAGGATTCCAGAATAAAACCTCAATCAAGTTCCCTGTCCACAGGGTTCCAGAACCAAGCCTCAGTCAGGTTCCCAGGGCCCAGAATTCCACAATCTAAACATATCTCATGTTCCCAGGGCACTGCATTCCAGAATCACGCCTCAGTCTTGTTCCTGGCCACAGGGTTCCAGAATCAAACCAATGTCAAGTTCCCAGGCCATGGGTTTCAAGTATCAGGTCTCAGTCATGTTTCCAGGGTACAGGGTTCTACAATCAAACCTCAGTCATGTTGCCAGTCCACAGATTTCTGCCATCAAACCTCAGTCAAGTTCCCAGGCCACAGATTTCCAGAATCAAACCTCAGTCATATTCCCAGGCCACACTTTTCCAGAATCACGCCTCAGTCATGTACCCAGGCCACAGCGTTCCAGAATCAAACCAATGTCAAACTCCTAGGCCATGGGTTTCCACTACCAGGCCACAGTCATGTTTCCAGGGCACAGGGTTCTACAATCAAACCTCAGTCATGTTGCCAGTCCACAGGTTTCTGCCATCAAACCTCAGTCAAGTTCCCAGGCCAAAGATTTCCAATATCAAACCTCAGTCATATTCGCAGGACACATGGTTCCAGAATCAAACCTCAGTCATGTTTGCAGGACCCATGATTCTACAATCAGAACACAGTCATGTTCCCAGCACAAAGGTGTCCAGAATCAAACCTCAGTCATGTTCCCAGGGAACAGGGTTCCAGAAACAAACCTCAGTCATGTTGCCAAGCCACAGGTTTCCACCATCAAACCTCAGACATGTTCCCAGGCCACAGGGTTCCAGAATCAAACCGTTCTCATGTTCCCAGGCCACAGGGTTCCAGAAACCACTGATGTCATGTTCCCAGGCCACAGGGTTCGAGAAACAATCCTCAGTTATTTTCGCAGGCTACAGGGTTCCAGAATAAAACCTCAGTCATGTTCCCAGTCCACAGGGTACCAAAACCAAGCCTCAGTCAGATTCCCAGGGCCCAGTATTCCACAATCTAAACAGATGTCATGTTCCCAGGCAACAGGATTCCAGAATCACGCCTCACACTTGTTCCTGGCCACAGGGTTCCAGAATCAAACCAATGTCAAATTCCCAGGCCATGGGTTTCAAGTATCAGGTCGCAGTCATGTTTCCAGGGCACAGGGTTCAACAATCAAACCTCAGTAATGTTGCCAGTCCACAGATTTCTGCCATCAAACCTCAGTCAAGTTCCCAGGCCACAGATTTCCAGAATCAAACCTCAGTCATATTCCCAGGCCACAGTTTTCCAGAATCACGCCTCAGTCATGTTCCCTGGCCCCAGGGATCCAGAATCAAACCTCAGTCATGTTGCCAGGCCATAGGGTACCACCATCAAACCTCAGTCATATTCCCAGACCACAGGTTTCCACAATCAAACCGATTTCATGTTCCCAGGCAACAGGGTACCAGAATCCAAAGTGATGTCATGTTCCCAGGCCCCAGGATTCCTCAATCTAACATCAGTCATGTTCACAGGCCAATGGTTTCCAAAATCAAACCACAGTCATATTCCCAGGCCACATGGTTCCAGAATCAAACCTCAGTCATGTTCCCAGTCCACAGGATTCCAGAACCAAGCTTTCAGTCAGGTTCCCAGGGCACAGTATTCCATAATCTAAACAGATGTCATGTTCCCAGGCCGCAGGATTCCAGAATCACGCCTCAGTCATGTTCCCAGGCCACAGGGTTCCAGAATCAAACCAATATCAAATTCCTAGGCCATGGGTTTCCAGTACCAAGCCACAGTCATGTTTCCTGGGCACAGGATTCCAGAATCTCGCCTCAGTCATGTTCCCTGGCCACAGGGTTCCAGAATCAAACCAATGTCAAGTTCCCAAGCCATGGGTTTCAAGTATCAGGTCGCAGTCATGTTTCCAGGGCACAGGGTTCTACAATCAAACCTCAGTCATGTTGCCAGTCCACAGATTTCTGCCATCAAACCTCAGTCAAGTTCCCAGACAACAGATTTCCAGAATCAAAGCTCAGTCATATTCCCAGGACACATGGTTCCAGAATCAAACCTCAGTCATGTTTGCAGGACCCATGGTTCCACAATCAAACCACAGTCATGTTCCCAGGACAAAGGTGTCCAGAAGCAAAACTCACTCATGTTCCCAGGGAACAGGGTTTCAGAAACAAAACTCATTCATGTTGCCAGGCCACAGGTTTCCACCATCAAACCTCAGACATATTCCCAAGCCACAGGGTTCCAGAATCAAACCGTTCTCATGTTCCCAGGCCACAGGGTTCCAGAATCCACTGATGTCATGTTCCCCGGCCACAGGGTTCCAGAATCCACTGATGTCATGTTCCCAGGCCACAGGATTCCAGAATAAAACCTCAGTCAAGTTCCCTGTCCACAGGGTTCCAGAACCAAGCCTCAGTCAGGTTCCCAGGGCCCAGAATTCCACAATCTAAACATATCTCATGTTCCCAGGGCACTGCATTCCAGAATCACGCCTCAGTCTTGTTCCTGGCCACAGGGTTCCAGAATCAAACCAATGTCAAGTTCCCAGGCCATGGGTTTCAAGTATCAGGTCTCAGTCATGTTTCCAGGGTACAGGGTTCTACAATCAAACCTCAGTCATGTTGCCAGTCCACAGATTTCTGCCATCAAACCTCAGTCAAGTTCCCAGGCCACAGATTTCCAGAATCAAACTTCAGTCATATTCCCAGGCCACACTTTTCCAGAATCACGCCTCAGTCATGTTCCCAGGCCACAGCGTTCCAGAATCAAACCAATGTCAAACTCCTAGGCCATGGGTTTCCACTACCAGGCCACAGTCATGTTTCCAGGGCACAGGGTTCTACAATCAAACCTCAGTCATGTTGCCAGTCCACAGGTTTCTGCCATCAAACCTCAGTCAAGTTCCCAGGCCAAAGATTTCCAATATCAAACCTCAGTCATATTCGCAGGACACATGGTTCCAGAATCAAACCTCAGTCATGTTTGCAGGACCCATGATTCTACAATCAGAACACAGTCATGTTCCCAGCACAAAGGTGTCCAGAATCAAACCTCAGTCATGTTCCCAGGGAACAGGGTTCCAGAAACAAACCTCAGTCATGTTGCCAAGCCACAGGTTTCCACCATCAAACCTCAGACATGTTCCCAGGCCACAGGGTTCCAGAATCAAACCGTTCTCATGTTCCCAAGCCACAGGGTTCCAGAAACCACTGATGTCATGTTCCCAGGCCACAGGGTTCGAGAAACAATCCTCAGTTATTTTCGCAGGCTACACGGTTCCAGAATAAAACCTCAGTCATGTTCCCAGTCCACAGGGTACCAAAACCAAGCCTCAGTCAGACTCCCAGGGCCCAGTATTCCACAATCTAAACAGATGTCATGTTCCCAGGCAACAGGATTCCAGAATCACGCCTCAGTCTTGTTCCTGGCCACAGGGTTCCAGAATCAAACCAATGTCAAATTCCCAGGCCATGGGTTTCAAGTATCAGGTCGCAGTCATGTTTCCAGGGCACAGGGTTCTACAATCAAACATCAGTAATGTTGCCAGTCCACAGATTTCTGCCATCAAACCTCAGTCAAGTTCCCAGGCCACAGATTTCCAGAATCAAACCTCAGTCATATTCCCAGGCCACACTTTTCCAGAATCACGCCTCAGTCATGTTACCAGGCCACCGGGTTCCAGAAACAATCCTCAGTTATATTCCCAGGCTACAGGGTTCCAGAATAAAACCTCAGTCATGTTCCCAGTCCACAGGGTTCCAGAATCAAACCAATGTCAATTTCCCAGGCCATGCGTTTCAAGTATCAGGTCGCAGTCATGTTTCCAGAGCACAGGGTTCAACAATCAAACCTCAGTAATGTTGCCAGTCCACAGATTTCTGCCATCAAACCTCAGTCAAGTTCCCAGGCCACAGATTTCCAGAATCAAACCTCAGTCATATTCCCAGGCCACAGTTTTCCAGAATCACGCCTCAGTCATGTTCCCTGGCCACAGGGATCCAGAATCAAACCTCAGTCATGTTGCCAGGCCATAGGGTACCACCATCAAACCTCAGTCATATTCCCAGACCACAGGTTTCCACAATCAAACCGATTTCATGTTCCCAGGCAACAGGGTACCAGAATCCAAAGTGATGTCATGTTCCCAGGCCCCAGGATTCCTCAATCTAACATCAGTCATGTTCACAGGCCAATGGTTTCCAAAATCAAACCACAGTCATATTCCCAGGCCACATGGTTCCAGAATCAAACCTCAGTCATGTTCCCAGTCCACAGGATTCTAGAACCAAGCTTTCAGTCAGGTTCCCAGGGCACAGTATTCCATAATCTAAACAGATGTCATGTTCCCAGGCCGCAGGATTCCAGAATCACGCCTCAGTCATGTTCCCAGGCCACAGGGTTCCAGAATCAAACCAATATCAAATTCCTAGGCCATGGGTTTCCAGTACCAAGCCACAGTCATGTTTCCTGGGCACAGGATTCCAGAATCTCGCCTCAGTCATGTTCCCTGGCCACAGGGTTCCAGAATCAAACCAATGTCAAGTTCCCAAGCCATGGGTTTCAAGTATCAGGTCGCAGTCATGTTTCCAGGGCACAGGGTTCTACAATCAAACCTCAGTCATGTTGCCAGTCCACAGATTTCTGCCATCAAACCTCAGTCAAGTTCCCAGACAACAGATTTCCAGAATCAAAGCTCAGTCATATTCCCAGGACACATGGTTCCAGAATCAAACCTCAGTCATGTTTGCAGGACCCATGGTTCCACAATCAAACCACAGTCATGTTCCCAGGACAAAGGTGTCCAGAAGCAAAACTCACTCATGTTCCCAGGGAACAGGGTTTCAGAAACAAAACTCAGTCATGTTGCCAGGCCACAGGTTTCCACCATCAAACCTCAGACATATTCCCAAGCCACAGGGTTCCAGAATCAAACCGTTCTCATGTTCCCAGGCCACAGGGTTCCAGAATCCACTGATGTCATGTTCCCCGGCCACAGGGTTCCAGAATCCACTGATGTCATGTTCCCAGGCCACAGGATTCCAGAATAAAACCTCAGTCAAGTTCCCTGTCCACAGGGTTCCAGAACCAAGCCTCAGTCAGGTTCCCAGGGCCCAGAATTCCACAATCTAAACAGATCTAATGTTCCCAGGGCACAGCATTCCAGAATCACGCCTCAATCTTGTTCCTGGCCAAAGGGTTCCAGAATCAAACCAATGTCAAGTTCCCAGGCCATGGGTTTCAAGTATCAGGTCTCAGTCATGTTTCCAGGGCACAGGGTTCTACAATCAAACCTCAGTCATGTTGCCAGTCCACAGATTTCTGCCATCAAACCTCAGTCAAGTTCCCAGGCCACAGATTTCCAGAATCAAACCTCAGTCATATTCCCAGGCCACACTTTTCCAGAATCACGCCTCAGTCATGTTCCCAGGCCACAGGGTTCCAGCAACAATCCTCAGTTATATTCCCAGGCTACAGGGTTCCAGAATAAAACCTCAGTCATGTTCCCAGTCCACAGGGTTCCAGAATCAAACCAATGTCAATTTCCCAGGCCATGCGTTTCAAGTATCAGGTCTCAGTCATGTTTCCATAGCACAGGGTTCAACAATCAAACCTAAGTAATGTTGCCAGTCCACAGATTTCTGCCATCAAACCTCAGTCAAGTTCCCAGGCCACAGATTTCCAGAGTCAAACCTCAGTCATGTTCCCAGGCCACAGTTTTCCAGAATCACGCCTCAGTCATGTTCCCTGGCCCCAGGGATCCAGAATCAAACCTCAGTCATGTTGCCAGGCCATAGGATACCACCATCAAACCTCAGTCATATTCCCAGACCACAGGTTTCCACAATCAAACCGATTTCATGTTCCCAGGCAACAGGGTACCAGAATCCAAAGTGATGTCATGTTCCCAGGCCCCAGGATTCCTCAGTCTAACATCAGTCATGTTCACAGGCCAATGGTTTCCAAAATCAAACCACAGTCATATTCCCAGGCCACATGGTTCCAGAATCAAACCTCAGTCATGTTCCCAGTCCACAGGATTCCAGAACCAAGCTTTCAGTCAGGTTCCCAGGGCACAGTATTCCATAATCTAAACAGATGTCTTGTTCCCAGGCCGCAGGATTCCAGAATCACGCCTCAGTCATGTTCCCAGGCCACAGGGTTCCAGAATCAAACCAATGTCAAATTCCTAGGCCATGGGTTTCCAGTACCAAGCCACAGTCATGTTTCCTGGGCACAGGATTCCAGAATCTCGCCTCAGTCATGTTCCCTGGCCACAGGGTTCCAGAATCAAACCAATGTCAAGTTCCCAAGCCATGGGTTTCAAGTATCAGGTCGCAGTCATGTTTCCAGGGCACAGGGTTCTACAATCAAACCTCAGTCATGTTGCCAGTCTACAGATTTCTGCCATCAAACCTCAGTCAAGTTCCCAGGCCACAGATTTCAAGAATCAAACTTCAGTCATATTCCCAGGCCACACTTTTCCAGAATCACGCCTCAGTCATGTTCCCAGGCCACAGCGTTCCAGAATCAAATCAATGTCAAACTCCTAGGCCATGGGTTTCCACTACCAGGCCACAGTCATGTTTCCAGGGCACAGGGTTCTACAATCAAACCTCAGTCATGTTGCCAGTCCACAGGTTTCTGCCATCAAACCTCAGTCAAATTCCCAGGCCAAAGATTTCCAATATCAAACCTCAGTCATATTCGCAGGACACATGGTTCCAGAATCAAACCTCAGTCATGTTTGCAGGACCCATGATTCTACAATCAGAACACAGTCATGTTCCCAGCACAAAGGTGTCCAGAATCAAACCTCAGTCATGTTCCCAGGGAACAGGGTTCCAGAAACAAACCTCAGTCATGTTGCCAAGCCACAGGTTTCCACCATCAAACCTCAGACATGTTCCCAGGCCACAGGGTTCCAGAATCAAACCGTTCTCATGTTCCCAGGCCACAGGGTTCCAGAAACCACTGATGTCATGTTCCCAGGCCACAGGGTTCGAGAAACAATCCTCAGTTATTTTCGCAGGCTACAGGGTTCCAGAATAAAACCTCAGTCATGTTCCCAGTCCACAGGGTACCAAAACCAAGCCTCAGTCAGATTCCCAGGGCCCAGTATTCCACAATCTAAACAGATGTCATGTTCCCAGGCAACAGGATTCCAGAATCACGCCTCACTCTTGTTCCTGGCCACAGGGTTCCAGAATCAAACCAATGTCAAATTCCCAGGCCATGGGTTTCAAGTATCAGGTCGCAGTCATGTTTCCAGGGCACAGGGTTCTACAATCAAACCTCAGTAATGTTGCCAGTCCACAGATTTCTGCCATCAAACCTCAGTCAAGTTCCCAGGCCACAGATTTCCAGAATCAAACCTCAGTCATATTCCCAGGCCACACTTTTCCAGAATCACGCCTCAGTCATGTTACCAGGCCACCGGGTTCCAGAAACAATCCTCAGTTATATTCCCAGGCTACAGGGTTCCAGAATAAAACCTCAGTCATGTTCCCAGTCCACAGGGTTCCAGAATCAAACCAATGTCAATTTCCCAGGCCATGCGTTTCAAGTATCAGGTCGCAGTCATGTTTCCAGAGCACAGGGTTCAACAATCAAACCTCAGTAATGTTGCCAGTCCACAGATTTCTGCCATCAAACCTCAGTCAAGTTCCCAGGCCACAGATTTCCAGAATCAAACCTCAGTCATATTCCCAGGCCACAGTTTTCCAGAATCACGCCTCAGTCATGTTCCCTGGCCACAGGGATCCAGAATCAAACCTCAGTCATGTTGCCAGGCCATAGGGTACCACCATCAAACCTCAGTCATATTCCCAGACCACAGGTTTCCACAATCAAACCGATTTCATGTTCCCAGGCAACAGGGTACCAGAATCCAAAGTGATGTCATGTTCCCAGGCCCCAGGATTCCTCAATCTAACATCAGTCATGTTCACAGGCCAATGGTTTCCAAAATCAAACCACAGTCATATTCCCAGGCCACATGGTTCCAGAATCAAACCTCAGTCATGTTCCCAGTCCACAGGATTCCAGAACCAAGCTTTCAGTCAGGTTCCCCGGGCACAGTATTCCATAATCTAAACAGATGTCATGTTCCCAGGCCGCAGGATTCCAGAATCACGCCTCAGTCATGTTCCCAGGCCACAGGGTTCCAGAATCAAACCAATATCAAATTCCTAGGCCATGGGTTTCCAGTACCAAGCCACAGTCATGTTTCCTGGGCACAGGATTCCAGAATCTCGCCTCAGTCATGTTCCCTGGCCACAGGGTTCCAGAATCAAACCAATGTCAAGTTCCCAAGCCATGGGTTTCAAGTATCAGGTCGCAGTCATGTTTCCAGGGCACAGGGTTCTACAATCAAACCTCAGTCATGTTGCCAGTCCACAGATTTCTGCCATCAAACCTCAGTCAAGTTCCCAGACCACAGATTTCCAGAATCAAAGCTCAGTCATATTCCCAGGACACATGGTTCCAGAATCAAACCTCAGTCATGTTTGCAGGACCCATGGTTCCACAATCAAACCACAGTCATGTTCCCAGGACAAAGGTGTCCAGAAGCAAAACTCACTCATGTTCCCAGGGAACAGGGTTTCAGAAACAAAACTCATTCATGTTGCCAGGCCACAGGTTTCCACCATCAAACCTCAGACATATTCCCAAGCCACAGGGTTCCAGAATCAAACCGTTCTCATGTTCCCAGGCCACAGGGTTCCAGAATCCACTGATGTCATGTTCCCCGGCCACAGGGTTCCAGAATCCACTGATGTCATGTTCCCAGGCCACAGGATTCCAGAATAAAACCTCAGTCAAGTTCCCTGTCCACAGGGTTCCAGAACCAAGCCTCAGTCAGGTTCCCAGGGCCCAGAATTCCACAATCTAAACAGATCTCATGTTCCCAGGGCACAGCATTCCAGAATCACGCCTCAATCTTGTTCCTGGCCAAAGGGTTCCAGAATCAAACCAATGTCAAGTTCCCAGGCCATGGGTTTCAAGTATCAGGTCTCAGTCATGTTTCCAGGACACAGGGTTCTACAATCAAACCTCAGTCATGTTGCCAGTCCACAGATTTCTGCCATCAAACCTCAGTCAAGTTCCCAGGCCACAGATTTCCAGAATCAAACCTCAGTCATATTCCCAGGCCACACTTTTCCAGAATCACGCCTCAGTCATGTTCCCAGGCCACAGGGTTCCAGCAACAATCCTCAGTTATATTCCCAGGCTACAGGGTTCCAGAATAAAACCTCAGTCATGTTCCCAGTCCACAGGGTTCCAGAATCAAACCAATGTCAATTTCCCAGGCCATGCGTTTCAAGTATCAGGTCTCAGTCATGTTTCCATAGCACAGGGTTCAACAATCAAACCTAAGTAATGTTGCCAGTCCACAGATTTCTGCCATCAAACCTCAGTCAAGTTCCCAGGCCACAGATTTCCAGAGTCAAACCTCAGTCATATTCCCAGGCCACAGTTTTCCAGAATCACGCCTCAGTCATGTTCCCTGGCCCCAGGGATCCAGAATCAAACCTCAGTCATGTTGCCAGGCCATAGGATACCACCATCAAACCTCAGTCATATTCCCAGACCACAGGTTTCCACAATCAAACCGATTTCATGTTCCCAGGCAACAGGGTACCAGAATCCAAAGTGATGTCATCTTCCCAGGCCCCAGGATTCCTCAATCTAACATCAGTCATGTTCACAGGCCAATGGTTTCCAAAATCAAACCACAGTCATATTCCCAGGCCACATGGTTCCAGAATCAAACCTCAGTCATGTTCCCAGTCCACAGGATTCCAGAACCAAGCTTTCAGTCAGGTTCCCAGGGCACAGTATTCCATAATCTAAACAGATGTCTTGTTCCCAGGCCGCAGGATTCCAGAATCACGCCTCAGTCATGTTCCCAGGCCACAGGGTTCCAGAATCAAACCAATGTCAAATTCCTAGGCCATGGGTTTCCAGTACCAAGCCACAGTCATGTTTCCTGGGCACAGGATTCCAGAATCTCGCCTCAGTCATGTTCCCTGGCCACAGGGTTCCAGAATCAAACCAATGTCAAGTTCCCAAGCCATGGGTTTCAAGTATCAGGTCGCAGTCATGTTTCCAGGGCACAGGGTTCTACAATCAAACCTCAGTCATGTTGCCAGTCCACAGGTTTCTGCCATCAAACCTCAGTCAAGTTCCCAGGCCACAGATTTCCAGAATCAAAGCTCAGTCATATTCCCATGACACATAGTTCCAGAATCAAACCTCAGTCA
Organism: Balaenoptera borealis; assembly: GCF_965194805.1. Taxonomy (NCBI): domain Eukaryota; kingdom Metazoa; phylum Chordata; class Mammalia; order Artiodactyla; family Balaenopteridae; genus Balaenoptera; species Balaenoptera borealis. Next base: position 42,809,732 of record NC_138878.1, read on the forward strand.
TGTTCGCAGGCCACAGGATTCCACAATCAAACCACAGTCATGTTCCCAGGAGAAAGGTGTCCAGAAGCAAACCTCAGTCATGTTCCCAGGGAACAGGGTTCCAGAAACAAACCTCAGTCCTGTTGCCAGGCCACAGGTTTCCACCATCAAACCTCAGACATATTCCCAAGCCACAGGGTTCCAGAATCAAACCGTTCTCATGTTCCCATGCCACAGGGTTCCAGAATCCACTGATGACATGTTCCTCGGCCACAGGGTTCCAGAATCCACTGATGTCATGTTCCCAGGCCACAGGATTCCAGAATAAAACCTCAATCAAGTTCCCTGTCCACAGGGTTCCAGAACCAAGCCTCAGTCAGGTTCCCAGGGCCCAGAATTCCACAATCTAAACATATCTCATGTTCCCAGGGCACTGCATTCCAGAATCACGCCTCAGTCTTGTTCCTGGCCACAGGGTTCCAGAATCAAACCAATGTCAAGTTCCCAGGCCATGGGTTTCAAGTATCAGGTCTCAGTCATGTTTCCAGGGTACAGGGTTCTACAATCAAACCTCAGTCATGTTGCCAGTCCACAGATTTCTGCCATCAAACCTCAGTCAAGTTCCCAGGCCACAGATTTCCAGAATCAAACTTCAGTCATATTCCCAGGCCACACTTTTCCAGAATCACGCCTCAGTCATGTTCCCAGGCCACAGCGTTCCAGAATCAAACCAATGTCAAACTCCTAGGCCATGGGTTTCCACTACCAGGCCACAGTCATGTTTCCAGGGCACAGGGTTCTACAATCAAACCTCAGTCATGTTGCCAGTCCACAGGTTTCTGCCATCAAACCTCAGTCAAGTTCCCAGGCCAAAGATTTCCAATATCAAACCTCAGTCATATTCGCAGGACACATGGTTCCAGAATCAAACCTCAGTCATGTTTGCAGGACCCATGATTCTACAATCAGAACACAGTCATGTTCCCAGCACAAAGGTGTCCAGAATCAAACCTCAGTCATGTTCCCAGGGAACAGGGTTCCAGAAACAAACCTCAGTCATGTTGCCAAGCCACAGGTTTCCACCATCAAACCTCAGACATGTTCCCAGGCCACAGGGTTCCAGAATCAAACCGTTCTCATGTTCCCAGGCCACAGGGTTCCAGAAACCACTGATGTCATGTTCCCAGGCCACAGGGTTCGAGAAACAATCCTCAGTTATTTTCGCAGGCTACAGGGTTCCAGAATAAAACCTCAGTCATGTTCCCAGTCCACAGGGTACCAAAACCAAGCCTCAGTCAGACTCCCAGGGCCCAGTATTCCACAATCTAAACAGATGTCATGTTCCCAGGCAACAGGATTCCAGAATCACGCCTCAGTCTTGTTCCTGGCCACAGGGTTCCAGAATCAAACCAATGTCAAATTCCCAGGCCATGGGTTTCAAGTATCAGGTCGCAGTCATGTTTCCAGGGCACAGGGTTCTACAATCAAACCTCAGTAATGTTGCCAGTCCACAGATTTCTGCCATCAAACCTCAGTCAAGTTCCCAGGCCACAGATTTCCAGAATCAAAGCTCAGTCATATTCCCAGGCCACACTTTTCCAGAATCACGCCTCAGTCATGTTACCAGGCCACCGGGTTCCAGAAACAATCCTCAGTTATATTCCCAGGCTACAGGGTTCCAGAATAAAACCTCAGTCATGTTCCCAGTCCACAGGGTTCCAGAATCAAACCAATGTCAATTTCCCAGGCCATGCGTTTCAAGTATCAGGTCGCAGTCATGTTTCCAGAGCACAGGGTTCAACAATCAAACCTCAGTAATGTTGCCAGTCCACAGATTTCTGCCATCAAACCTCAGTCAAGTTCCCAGGCCACAGATTTCCAGAATCAAACCTCAGTCATATTCCCAGGCCACAGTTTTCCAGAATCACGCCTCAGTCATGTTCCCTGGCCACAGGGATCCAGAATCAAACCTCAGTCATGTTGCCAGGCCATAGGGTACCACCATCAAACCTCAGTCATATTCCCAGACCACAGGTTTCCACAATCAAACCGATTTCATGTTCCCAGGCAACAGGGTACCAGAATCCAAAGTGATGTCATGTTCCCAGGCCCCAGGATTCCTCAATCTAACATCAGTCATGTTCACAGGCCAATGGTTTCCAAAATCAAACCACAGTCATATTCCCAGGCCACATGGTTCCAGAATCAAAACTCAGTCATGTTCCCAGTCCACAGGATTCCAGAACCAAGCTTTCAGTCAGGTTCCCAGGGCACAGTATTCCATAATCTAAACAGATGTCATGTTCCCAGGCCGCAGGATTCCAGAATCACGCCTCAGTCATGTTCCCAGGCCACAGGGTTCCAGAATCAAACCAATATCAAATTCCTAGGCCATGGGTTTCCAGTACCAAGCCACAGTCATGTTTCCTGGGCACAGGATTCCAGAATCTCGCCTCAGTCATGTTCCCTGGCCACAGGGTTCCAGAATCAAACCAATGTCAAGTTCCCAAGCCATGGGTTTCAAGTATCAGGTCGCAGTCATGTTTCCAGGGCACAGGGTTCTACAATCAAACCTCAGTCATGTTGCCAGTCCACAGATTTCTGCCATCAAACCTCAGTCAAGTTCCCAGACCACAGATTTCCAGAATCAAAGCTCAGTCATATTCCCAGGACACATGGTTCCAGAATCAAACCTCAGTCATGTTTGCAGGACCCATGGTTCCACAATCAAACCACAGTCATGTTCCCAGGACAAAGGTGTCCAGAAGCAAAACTCACTCATGTTCCCAGGGAACAGGGTTTCAGAAACAAAACTCAGTCATGTTGCCAGGCCACAGGTTTCCACCATCAAACCTCAGACATATTCCCAAGCCACAGGGTTCCAGAATCAAACCGTTCTCATGTTCCCAGGCCACAGGGTTCCAGAATCCACTGATGTCATGTTCCCCGGCCACAGGGTTCCAGAATCCACTGATGTCATGTTCCCAGGCCACAGGATTCCAGAATAAAACCTCAGTCAAGTTCCCTGTCCACAGGGTTCCAGAACCAAGCCTCAGTCAGGTTCCCAGGGCCCAGAATTCCACAATCTAAACAGATCTCATGTTCCCAGGGCACAGCATTCCAGAATCACGCCTCAATCTTGTTCCTGGCCACAGGGTTCCAGAATCAAACCAATGTCAAGTTCCCAGGCCATGGGTTTCAAGTATCAGGTCTCAGTCATGTTTCCAGGGCACAGGGTTCTACAATCAAACCTCAGTCATGTTGCCAGTCCACAGATTTCTGCCATCAAACCTCAGTCAAGTTCCCAGGCCACAGATTTCCAGAATCAAACCTCAGTCATATTCCCAGGCCACACTTTTCCAGAATCACGCCTCAGTCATGTTCCCAGGCCACAGGGTTCCAGCAACAATCCTCAGTTATATTCCCAGGCTACAGGGTTCCAGAATAAAACCTCAGTCATGTTCCCAGTCCACAGGGTTCCAGATTCAAACCAATGTCAATTTCCCAGGCCATGCGTTTCAAGTATCAGGTCTCAGTCATGTTTCCATAGCACAGGGTTCTACAATCAAACCTCAGTAATGTTGCCAGTCCACAGATTTCTGCCATCAAACCTCAGTCAAGTTCCCAGGCCACAGATTTCCGGAGTCAAACCTCAGTCATATTCCCAGGCCACAGTTTTCCAGAATCACGCCTCAGTCATGTTCCCTGGCCCCAGAGATCCAGAATCAAACCTCAGTCATGTTGCCAGGCCATAGGATACCACCATCAAACCTCAGTCATATTCCCAGACCACAGGTTTCCACAATCAAACCGATTTCATGTTCCCAGGCAACAGGGTACCAGAATCCAAAGTGATGTCATGTTCCCAGGCCCCAGGATTCCTCAATCTAACATCAGTCATGTTCACAGGCCAATGGTTTCCAAAATCAAACCACAGTCATATTCCCAGGCCACATGGTTCCAGAATCAAACCTCAGTCATGTTCCCAGTCCACAGGATTCCAGAACCAAGCTTTCAGTCAGGTTCCCAGGGCACAGTATTCCATAATCTAAACAGATGTCTTGTTCCCAGGCCGCAGGATTCCAGAATCACGCCTCAGTCATGTTCCCAGGCCACAGGGTTCCAGAATCAAACCAATGTCAAATTCCTAGGCCATGGGTTTCCAGTACCAAGCCACAGTCATGTTTCCTGGGCACAGGATTCCAGAATCTCGCCTCAGTCATGTTCCCTGGCCACAGGGTTCCAGAATCAAACCAATGTCAAGTTCCCAAGCCATGGGTTTCAAGTATCAGGTCGCAGTCATGTTTCCAGGGTACAGGGTTCTACAATCAAACCTCAGTCATGTTGCCAGTACACAGATTTCTGCCATCAAACCTCAGTCAAGTTCCCAGGCCACAGATTTCCAGAATCAAACTTCAGTCATATTCCCAGGCCACACTTTTCCAGAATCACGCCTCAGTCATGTTCCCAGGCCACAGCGTTCCAGAATCAAATCAATGTCAAACTCCTAGGCCATGGGTTTCCACTACCAGGCCACAGTCATGTTTCCAGGGCACAGGGTTCTACAATCAAACCTCAGTCATGTTGCCAGTCCACAGGTTTCTGCCATCAAACCTCAGTCAAGTTCCCAGGCCAAAGATTTCCAATATCAAACCTCAGTCATATTCGCAGGACACATGGTTCCAGAATCAAACCTCAGTCATGTTTGCAGGACCCATGATTCTACAATCAGAACACAGTCATGTTCCCAGCACAAAGGTGTCCAGAATCAAACCTCAGTCATGTTCCCAGGGAACAGGGTTCCAGAAACAAACCTCAGTCATGTTGCCAAGCCACAGGTTTCCACCATCAAACCTCAGACATGTTCCCAGGCCACAGGGTTGCAGAATCAAACCGTTCTCATGTTCCCAGGCCACAGGGTTCCAGAAACCACTGATGTCATGTTCCCAGGCCACAGGATTCCAGAATAAAACCTCAGTCAAGTTCCCTGTCCACAGGGTTCCAGAACCAAGCCTCAGTCAGGTTCCCAGGGCCCAGTATTCCACAATCTAAACAGATGTCATGTTCCCAGGGCACAGCATTCCAGAATCACGCCTCAGTCTTGTTCCTGGCCACAGGGTTCCAGAATCAAACCAATGTCAAGTTCCCAGGCCATGGGTTTCAAGTATCAGGTCTCAGTCATGTTTCCAGGGTACAGGGTTCTACAATCAAACCTCAGTCATTTTGCCAGTCCACAGATTTCTGCCATCAAACCTCAGTCAAGTTCCCAGGCCACAGATTTCCAGAATCAAACTTCAGTCATATTCCCAGGCCACACTTTTCCAGAATCACGCCTCAGTCATGTTCCCAGGCCACAGGGTTCCAGCAACAATCCTCAGTTATATTCCCAGGCTACAGGGTTCCAGAATAAAACCTCAGTCATGTTCCCAGTCCACAGGGTTCCAGAATCAAACCAATGTCAATTTCCCAGGCCATGCGTTTCAAGTATCAGGTCTCAGTCATGTTTCCATAGCACAGGGTTCTACAATCAAACCTAAGTAATGTTGCCAGTCCACAGATTTCTGCCATCAAACCTCAGTCAAGTTCCCAGGCCACAGATTTCCAGAGTCAAACCTCAGTCATATTCCCAGGCCACAGTTTTCCAGAATCACGCCTCAGTCATGTTCCCTGGCCCCAGGGATCCAGAATCAAACCTCAGTCATGTTGCCAGGCCATAGGATACCACCATCAAACCTCAGTCATATTCCCAGACCACAGGTTTCCACAATCAAACCGATTTCATGTTCCCAGGCAACAGGGTACCAGAATCCAAAGTGATGTCATGTTCCCAGGCCCCAGGATTCCTCAATCTAACATCAGTCATGTTCACAGGCCAATGGTTTCCAAAATCAAACCACAGTCATATTCCCAGGCCACATGGTTCCAGAATCAAACCTCAGTCATGTTTGCAGGACCCATGGTTCCACAATCAAACCACAGTCATGTTCCCAGGACAAAGGTGTCCAGAGGCAAAACTCACTCATGTTCCCAGGGAACAGGGTTTCAGAAACAAACCTCAGTCATGTTGCCAGGCCACAGGTTTCCACCATCAAACCTCAGACATATTCCCAAGCCACAGGGTTCCAGAATCAAACCGTTCTCATGTTCCCATGCCACAGGGTTCCAGAATCCACTGATGACATGTTCCTCGGCCAGAGGGTTCCAGAATCCACTGATGTCATGTTCCCAGGCCACAGGATTCCAGAATAAAACCTCAATCAAGTTCCCTGTCCACAGGGTTCCAGAACCAAGCCTCAGTCAGGTTCCCAGGGCCCAGAATTCCACAATCTAAACATATCTCATGTTCCCAGGGCACTGCATTCCAGAATCACGCCTCAGTCTTGTTCCTGGCCACAGGGTTCCAGAATCAAACCAATGTCAAGTTCCCAGGCCATGGGTTTCAAGTATCAGGTCTCAGTCATGTTTCCAGGGTACAGGGTTCTACAATCAAACCTCAGTCATATTGCCAGTCCACAGATTTCTGCCATCAAACCTCAGTCAAGTTCCCAGGCCACAGATTTCCAGAATCAAACTTCAGTCATATTCCCAGGCCACACTTTTCCAGAATCACGCCTCAGTCATGTTCCCAGGCCACAGCGTTCCAGAATCAAACCAATGTCAAACTCCTAGGCCATGGGTTTCCACTACCAGGCCACAGTCATGTTTCCAGGGCACAGGGTTCTACAATCAAACCTCAGTCATGTTGCCAGTCCACAGGTTTCTGCCATCAAACCTCAGTCAAGTTCCCAGGCCAAAGATTTCCAATATCAAACCTCAGTCATATTCGCAGGACACATGGTTCCAGAATCAAACCTCAGTCATGTTTGCAGGACCCATGATTCTACAATCAGAACACAGTCATGTTCCCAGCACAAAGGTGTCCAGAATCAAACCTCAGTCATGTTCCCAGGGAACAGGGTTCCAGAAACAAACCTCAGTCATGTTGCCAAGCCACAGGTTTCCACCATCAAACCTCAGACATGTTCCCAGGCCACAGGGTTCCAGAATCAAACCGTTCTCATGTTCCCAGGCCACAGGGTTCCAGAAACCACTGATGTCATGTTCCCAGGCCACAGGGTTCGAGAAACAATCCTCAGTTATTTTCGCAGGCTACAGGGTTCCAGAATAAAACCTCAGTCATGTTCCCAGTCCACAGGGTACCAAAACCAAGCCTCAGTCAGATTCCCAGGGCCCAGTATTCCACAATCTAAACAGATGTCATGTTCCCAGGCAACAGGATTCCAGAATCACGCCTCAGTCTTGTTCCTGGCCACAGGGTTCCAGAATCAAACCAATGTCAAATTCCCAGGCCATGGGTTTCAAGTATCAGGTCGCAGTCATGTTTCCAGGGCACAGGGTTCTACAATCAAACCTCAGTAATATTGCCAGTCCACAGATTTCTGCCATCAAACCTCAGTCAAGTTCCCAGGCCACAGATTTCCAGAATCAAACCTCAGTCATATTCCCAGGCCACACTTTTCCAGAATCACGCCTCAGTCATGTTCCCTGGCCACAGGGATCCAGAATCAAACCTCAGTCATGTTGCCAGGCCATAGGGTACCACCATCAAGCCTCAGTCATATTCCCAGACCACAGGTTTCCACAATCAAACCGATTTCATGTTCCCAGGCAACAGGGTACCAGAATCCAAAGTGATGTCATGTTCCCAGGCCCCAGGATTCCTCAATCTAACATCAGTCATGTTCACAGGCCAATGGTTTCCAAAATCAAACCACAGTCATATTCCCAGGCCACATGGTTCCAGAATCAAATCTCAGTCATGTTCCCAGTCCACAGGATTCCAGAACCAAGCTTTCAGTCAGGTTCCCAGGGCACAGTATTCCATAATCTAAACAGATGTCATGTTCCCAGGCCGCAGGATTCCAGAATCACGCCTCAGTCATGTTCCCAGGCCACAGGGTTCCAGAATCAAACCAATGTCAAGTTCCTAGGCCATGGGTTTCCAGTACCAAGCCACAGTCATGTTTCCTGGGCACAGGATTCCAGAATCTCGCCTCAGTCATGTTCCCTGGCCACAGGGTTCCAGAATCAAACCAATGTCAAGTTCCCAAGCCATGGGTTTCAAGTATCAGGTCGCAGTCATGTTTCCAGGGCACAGGGTTCTACAATCAAACCTCAGTCATGTTGCCAGTCCACAGATTTCTGCCATCAAACCTCAGTCAAGTTCCCAGACCACAGATTTCCAGAATCAAAGCTCAGTCATATTCCCAGGACACATGGTTCCAGAATCAAACCTCAGTCATGTTTGCAGGACCCATGGTTCCACAATCAAACCACAGTCATGTTCCCAGGACAAAGGTGTCCAGAAGCAAAACTCACTCATGTTCCCAGGGAACAGGGTTTCAGAAACAAAACTCAGTCATGTTGCCAGGCCACAGGTTTCCACCATCAAACCTCAGACATATTCCCAAGCCACAGGGTCCCAGAATCAAACCGTTCTCATGTTCCCAGGCCACAGGGTTCCAGAATCCACTGATGTCATGTTCCCCGGCCACAGGGTTCCAGAATCCACTGATGTCATGTTCCCAGGCCACAGGATTCCAGAATAAAACCTCAGTCAAGTTCCCTGTCCACAGGGTTCCAGAACCAAGCCTCAGTCAGGTTCCCAGGGCCCAGAATTCCACAATCTAAACAGATCTCATGTTCCCAGGGCACAGCATTCCAGAATCACGCCTCAATCTTGTTCCTGGCCACAGGGTTCCAGAATCAAACCAATGTCAAGTTACCAGGCCATGGGTTTCAAGTATCAGGTCTCAGTCATGTTTCCAGGGCACAGGGTTCTACAATCAAACCTCAGTAATGTTGCCAGTCCACAGATTTCTGCCATCAAACCTCAGTCAAGTTCCCAGGCCACAGATTTCCAGAATCAAACCTCAGTCATATTCCCAGGCCACACTTTTCCAGAATCACGCCTCAGTCATGTTCCCAGGCCACAGGGTTCCAGCAACAATCCTCAGTTATATTCCCAGGCTACAGGGTTCCAGAATAAAACCTCAGTCATGTTCCCAGTCCACAGGGTTCTAGAATAAAACCAATGTCAATTTCCCAGGCCATGCGTTTCAAGTATCAGGTCTCAGTCATGTTTCCATAGCACAGGGTTCTACAATCGAACCTAAGTAATGTTGCCAGTCCACAGATTTCTGCCATCAAACCTCAGTCAAGTTCCCAGGCCACAGATTTCCAGAGTCAAACCTCAGTCATATTCCCAGGCCACAGTTTTCCAGAATCACGCCTCAGTCATGTTCCCTGGCCCCAGGGATCCAGAATCAAACCTCAGTCATGTTGCCAGGCCATAGGATACCACCATCAAACCTCAGTCATATTCCCAGACCACAGGTTTCCACAATCAAACCGATTTCATGTTCCCAGGCAACAGGGTACCAGAATCCAAAGTGATGTCATGTTCCCAGGCCCCAGGATTCCTCAATCTAACATCAGTCATGTTCACAGGCCAATGGTTTCCAAAATCAAACCACAGTCATATTCCCAGGCCACATGGTTCCAGAATCAAACCTCAGTCATGTTCCCAGTCCACAGGATTCCAGAACCAAGCTTTCAGTCAGGTTCCCAGGGCACAGTATTCCATAATCTAAACAGATGTCATGTTCCCAGGCCGCAGGATTCCAGAATCACGCCTCAGTCATGTTCCCAGGCCACAGGGTTCCAGAATCAAACCAATGTCAAATTCCTAGGCCATGGGTTTCCAGTACCAAGCCACAGTCATGTTTCCTGGGCACAGGATTCCAGAATCTCGCCTCAGTCATGTTCCCTGGCCACAGGGTTCCAGAATCAAACCAATGTCAAGTTCCCAAGCCATGGGTTTCAAGTATCAGGTCGCAGTCATGTTTCCAGGGCACAGGGTTCTACAATCAAACCTCAGTCATGTTGCCAGTCCACAGGTTTCTGCCATCAAACCTCAGTCAAGTTCCCAGGCCACAGATTTCCAGAATCAAAGCTCAGTCATATTCCCATGACACATGGTTCCAGAATCAAACCTCAGTCATGTTCGCAGGCCACAGGATTCCACAATCAAACCACAGTCATGTTCCCAGGAGAAAGGTGTCCAGAAGCAAACCTCAGTCATATTCCCAGGGAACAGGGTTCCAGAAACAAACCTCAGTCATGTTGCCAGGCCACAGGTTTCCACCATCAAACCTCAGACATATTCCCAAGCCACAGGGTTCCAGAATCAAACCGTTCTCATGTTCCTATGCCACAGGGTTCCAGAATCCACTGATGACATGTTCCTCGGCCAGAGGGTTCCAGAATCCACTGATGTCATGTTCCCCGGCCACAGGGTTCCAGAATCCACTGATGACATGTTCCTCGGCCACAGGGTTCCAGAATCCACTGATGTCATGTTCCCAGGCCACAGGATTCCAGAATAAAACCTCAGTCAAGTTCCCTGTCCACAGGGTTCCAGAACCAAGCCTCAGTCAGGTTCCCAGGGCCCAGAATTCCACAATCTAAACAGATCTCATGTTCCCAGGGCACAGCATTCCAGAATCACGCCTCAATCTTGTTCCTGGCCAAAGGGTTCCAGAATCAAACCAATGTCAAGTTCCCAGGCCATGGGTTTCAAGTATCAGGTCTCAGTCATGTTTCCAGGGCACAGGGTTCTACAATCAAACCTCAGTCATGTTGCCAGTCCACAGATTTCTGCCATCAAACCTCAGTCAAGTTCCCAGGCCACAGATTTCCAGAATCAAACCTCAGTCATATTCCCAGGCCACACTTTTCCAGAATCACGCCTCAGTCATGTTCCCAGGCCACAGGGTTCCAGCAACAATCCTCAGTTATATTCCCAGGCTACAGGGTTCCAGAATAAAACCTCAGTCATGTTCCCAGTCCACAGGGTTCCAGATTCAAACCAATGTCAATTTCCCAGGCCATGCGTTTCAAGTATCAGGTCTCAGTCATGTTTCCATAGCACAGGGTTCTACAATCAAACCTCAGTAATGTTGCCAGTCCACAGATTTCTGCCATCAAACCTCAGTCAAGTTCCCAGGCCACAGATTTCCAGAGTCAAACCTCAGTCATATTCCCAGGCCACAGTTTTCCAGAATCACGCCTCAGTCATGTTCCCTGGCCCCAGGGATCCAGAATCAAACCTCAGTCATGTTGCCAGGCCATAGGATACCACCATCAAACCTCAGTCATATTCCCAGACCACAGGTTTCCACAATCAAACCGATTTCATGTTCCCAGGCAACAGGGTACCAGAATCCAAAGTGATGTCATGTTCCCAGGCCCCAGGATTCCTCAATCTAACATCAGTCATGTTCACAGGCCAATGGTTTCCAAAATCAAACCACAGTCATATTCCCAGGCCACATGGTTCCAGAATCAAACCTCAGTCATGTTCCCAGTCCACAGGATTCCAGAACCAAGCTTTCAGTCAGGTTCCCAGGGCACAGTATTCCATAATCTAAACAGATGTCTTGTTCCCAGGCCGCAGGATTCCAGAATCACGCCTCAGTCATGTTCCCAGGCCACAGGGTTCCAGAATCAAACCAATGTCAAATTCCTAGGCCATGGGTCTCCAGTACCAAGCCACAGTCATGTTTCCTGGGCACAGGATTCCAGAATCTCGCCTCAGTCATGTTCCCTGGCCACAGGGTTCCAGAATCAAACCAATGTCAAGTTCCCAAGCCATGGGTTTCAAGTATCAGGTCGCAGTCATGTTTCCAGGGCACAGGGTTCTACAATCAAACCTCAGTCATGTTGCCAGTACACAGATTTCTGCCATCAAACCTCAGTCAAGTTCCCAGGCCACAGATTTCCAGAATCAAACTTCAGTCATATTCCCAGGCCACACTTTTCCAGAATCACGCCTCAGTCATGTTCCCAGGCCACAGCGTTCCAGAATCAAATCAATGTCAAACTCCTAGGCCATGGGTTTCCACTACCAGGCCACAGTCATGTTTCCAGGGCACAGGGTTCTACAATCAAACCTCAGTCATGTTGCCAGTCCACAGGTTTCTGCCATCAAACCTCAGTCAAGTTCCCAGGCCAAAGATTTCCAATATCAAACCTCAGTCATATTCGCAGGACACATGGTTCCAGAATCAAACCTCAGTCATGTTTGCAGGACCCATGATTCTACAATCAGAACACAGTCATGTTCCCAGCACAAAGGTGTCCAGAATCAAACCTCAGTCATGTTCCCAGGGAACAGGGTTCCAGAAACAAACCTCAGTCATGTTGCCAAGCCACAGGTTTCCACCATCAAACCTCAGACATGTTCCCAGGCCACAGGGTTCCAGAATCAAACCGTTCTCATGTTCCCAGGCCACAGGGTTCCAGAAACCACTGATGTCATGTTCCCAGGCCACAGGATTCCAGAATAAAACCTCAGTCAAGTTCCCTGTCCACAGGGTTCCAGAACCAAGCCTCAGTCAGGTTCCCAGGGCCCAGTATTCCACAATCTAAACAGATGTCATGTTCCCAGGGCACAGCATTCCAGAATCACGCCTCAGTCTTGTTCCTGGCCACAGGGTTCCAGAATCAAACCAATGTCAAGTTCCCAGGCCATGGGTTTCAAGTATCAGGTCTCAGTCATGTTTCCAGGGTACAGGGTTCTACAATCAAACCTCAGTCATTTTGCCAGTCCACAGATTTCTGCCATCAAACCTCAGTCAAGTTCCCAGGCCACAGATTTCCAGAATCAAACTTCAGTCATATTCCCAGGCCACACTTTTCCAGAATCACGCCTCAGTCATGTTCCCAGGCCACAGGGTTCCAGCAACAATCCTCAGTTATATTCCCAGGCTACAGGGTTCCAGAATAAAACCTCAGTCATGTTCCCAGTCCACAGGGTTCCAGAATCAAACCAATGTCAATTTCCCAGGCCATGCGTTTCAAGTATCAGGTCTCAGTCATGTTTCCATAGCACAGGGTTCTACAATCAAACCTAAGTAATGTTGCCAGTCCACAGATTTCTGCCATCAAACCTCAGTCAAGTTCCCAGGCCACAGATTTCCAGAGTCAAACCTCAGTCATATTCCCAGGCCACAGTTTTCCAGAATCACGCCTCAGTCATGTTCCCTGGCCCCAGGGATCCAGAATCAAACCTCAGTCATGTTGCCAGGCCATAGGATACCACCATCAAACCTCAGTCATATTCCCAGACCACAGGTTTCCACAATCAAACCGATTTCATGTTCCCAGGCAACAGGGTACCAGAATCCAAAGTGATGTCATGTTCCCAGGCCCCAGGATTCCTCAATCTAACATCAGTCATGTTCACAGGCCAATGGTTTCCAAAATCAAACCACAGTCATATTCCCAGGCCACATGGTTCCAGAATCAAACCTCAGTCATGTTTGCAGGACCCATGGTTCCACAATCAAACCACAGTCATGTTCCCAGGACAAAGGTGTCCAGAGGCAAAACTCACTCATGTTCCCAGGGAACAGGGTTTCAGAAACAAACCTCAGTCATGTTGCCAGGCCACAGGTTTCCACCATCAAACCTCAGACATATTCCCAAGCCACAGGGTTCCAGAATCAAACCGTTCTCATGTTCCCATGCCACAGGGTTCCAGAATCCACTGATGACATGTTCCTCGGCCAGAGGGTTCCAGAATCCACTGATGTCATGTTCCCAGGCCACAGGATTCCAGAATAAAACCTCAGTCAAGTTCCCTGTCCACAGGGTTCCAGAACCAAGCCTCAGTCAGGTTCCCAGGGCCCAGAATTCCACAATCTAAACATATCTCATGTTCCCAGGGCACTGCATTCCAGAATCACGCCTCAGTCTTGTTCCTGGCCACAGGGTTCCAGAATCAAACCAATGTCAAGTTCCCAGGCCATGAGTTTCAAGTATCAGGTCTCAGTCATGTTTCCAGGGTACAGGGTTCTACAATCAAACCTCAGTCATATTGCCAGTCCACAGATTTCTGCCATCAAACCTCAGTCAAGTTCCCAGGCCACAGATTTCCAGAATCAAACTTCAGTCATATTCCCAGGCCACACTTTTCCAGAATCACGCCTCAGTCATGTTCCCAGGCCACAGCGTTCCAGAATCAAACCAATGTCAAACTCCTAGGCCATGGGTTTCCACTACCAGGCCACAGTCATGTTTCCAGGGCACAGGGTTCTACAATCAAACCTCAGTCATGTTGCCAGTCCACAGGTTTCTGCCATCAAACCTCAGTCAAGTTCCCAGGCCAAAGATTTCCAATATCAAACCTCAGTCATATTCGCAGGACACATGGTTCCAGAATCAAACCTCAGTCATGTTTGCAGGACCCATGATTCTACAATCAGAACACAGTCATGTTCCCAGCACAAAGGTGTCCAGAATCAAACCTCAGTCATGTTCCCAGGGAACAGGGTTCCAGAAACAAACCTCAGTCATGTTGCCAAGCCACAGGTTTCCACCATCAAACCTCAGACATGTTCCCAGGCCACAGGGTTCCAGAATCAAACCGTTCTCATGTTCCCAGGCCACAGGGTTCCAGAAACCACTGATGTCATGTTCCCACGCCACAGGGTTCGAGAAACAATCCTCAGTTATTTTCGCAGGCTACAGGGTTCCAGAATAAAACCTCAGTCATGTTCCCAGTCCACAGGGTACCAAAACCAAGCCTCAGTCAGATTCCCAGGGCCCAGTATTCCACAATCTAAACAGATGTCATGTTCCCAGGCAACAGGATTCCAGAATCACGCCTCAGTCTTGTTCCTGGCCACAGGGTTCCAGAATCAAACCAATGTCAAATTCCCAGGCCATGGGTTTCAAGTATCAGGTCGCAGTCATGTTTCCAGGGCACAGGGTTCTACAATCAAACCTCAGTAATGTTGCCAGTCCACAGATTTCTGCCATCAAACCTCAGTCAAGTTCCCAGGCCACAGATTTCCAGAATCAAACCTCAGTCATATTCCCAGGCCACACTTTTCCAGAATCACGCCTCAGTCATGTTCCCTGGCCACAGGGATCCAGAATCAAACCTCAGTCATGTTGCCAGGCCATAGGGTACCACCATCAAGCCTCAGTCATATTCCCAGACCACAGGTTTCCACAATCAAACCGATTTCATGTTCCCAGGCAACAGGGTACCAGAATCCAAAGTGATGTCATGTTCCCAGGCCCCAGGATTCCTCAATCTAACATCAGTCATGTTCACAGGCCAATGGTTTCCAAAATCAAACCACAGTCATATTCCCAGGCCACATGGTTCCAGAATCAAATCTCAGTCATGTTCCCAGTCCACAGGATTCCAGAACCAAGCTTTCAGTCAGGTTCCCAGGGCACAGTATTCCATAATCTAAACAGATGTCATGTTCCCAGGCCGCAGGATTCCAGAATCACGCCTCAGTCATGTTCCCAGGCCACAGGGTTCCAGAATCAAACCAATGTCAAGTTCCTAGGCCATGGGTTTCCAGTACCAAGCCACAGTCATGTTTCCTGGGCACAGGATTCCAGAATCTCGCCTCAGTCATGTTCCCTGGCCACAGGGTTCCAGAATCAAACCAATGTCAAGTTCCCAAGCCATGGGTTTCAAGTATCAGGTCGCAGTCATGTTTCCAGGGCACAGGGTTCTACAATCAAACCTCAGTCATGTTGCCAGTCCACAGATTTCTGCCATCAAACCTCAGTCAAGTTCCCAGACCACAGATTTCCAGAATCAAAGCTCAGTCATATTCCCAGGACACATGGTTCCAGAATCAAACCTCAGTCATGTTTGCAGGACCCATGGTTCCACAATCAAACCACAGTCATGTTCCCAGGACAAAGGTGTCCAGAAGCAAAACTCACTCATGTTCCCAGGGAACAGGGTTTCAGAAACAAAACTCAGTCATGTTGCCAGGCCACAGGTTTCCACCATCAAACCTCAGACATATTCCCAAGCCACAGGGTCCCAGAATCAAACCGTTCTCATGTTCCCAGGCCACAGGGTTCCAGAATCCACTGATGTCATGTTCCCCGGCCACAGGGTTCCAGAATCCACTGATGTCATGTTCCCAGGCCACAGGATTCCAGAATAAAACCTCAGTCAAGTTCCCTGTCCACAGGGTTCCAGAACCAAGCCTCAGTCAGGTTCCCAGGGCCCAGAATTCCACAATCTAAACAGATCTCATGTTCCCAGGGCACAGCATTCCAGAATCACGCCTCAATCTTGTTCCTGGCCACAGGGTTCCAGAATCAAACCAATGTCAAGTTACCAGGCCATGGGTTTCAAGTATCAGGTCTCAGTCATGTTTCCAGGGCACAGGGTTCTACAATCAAACCTCAGTAATGTTGCCAGTCCACAGATTTCTGCCATCAAACCTCAGTCAAGTTCCCAGGCCACAGATTTCCAGAATCAAACCTCAGTCATATTCCCAGGCCACACTTTTCCAGAATCACGCCTCAGTCATGTTCCCAGGCCACAGGGTTCCAGCAACAATCCTCAGTTATATTCCCAGGCTACAGGGTTCCAGAATAAAACCTCAGTCATGTTCCCAGTCCACAGGGTTCTAGAATCAAACCAATGTCAATTTCCCAGGCCATGCGTTTCAAGTATCAGGTCTCAGTCATGTTTCCATAGCACAGGGTTCTACAATCGAACCTAAGTAATGTTGCCAGTCCACAGATTTCTGCCATCAAACCTCAGTCAAGTTCCCAGGCCACAGATTTCCAGAGTCAAACCTCAGTCATATTCCCAGGCCACAGTTTTCCAGAATCACGCCTCAGTCATGTTCCCTGGCCCCAGGGATCCAGAATCAAACCTCAGTCATGTTGCCAGGCCATAGGATACCACCATCAAACCTCAGTCATATTCCCAGACCACAGGTTTCCACAATCAAACCGATTTCATGTTCCCAGGCAACAGGGTACCAGAATCCAAAGTGATGTCATGTTCCCAGGCCCCAGGATTCCTCAATCTAACATCAGTCATGTTCACAGGCCAATGGTTTCCAAAATCAAACCACAGTCATATTCCCAGGCCACATGGTTCCAGAATCAAACCTCAGTCATGTTCCCAGTCCACAGGATTCCAGAACCAAGCTTTCAGTCAGGTTCCCAGGGCACAGTATTCCATAATCTAAACAGATGTCATGTTCCCAGGCCGCAGGATTCCAGAATCACGCCTCAGTCATGTTCCCAGGCCACAGGGTTCCAGAATCAAACCAATGTCAAATTCCTAGGCCATGGGTTTCCAGTACCAAGCCACAGTCATGTTTCCTGGGCACAGGATTCCAGAATCTCGCCTCAGTCATGTTCCCTGGCCACAGGGTTCCAGAATCAAACCAATGTCAAGTTCCCAAGCCATGGGTTTCAAGTATCAGGTCGCAGTCATGTTTCCAGGGCACAGGGTTCTACAATCAAACCTCAGTCATGTTGCCAGTCCACAGGTTTCTGCCATCAAACCTCAGTCAAGTTCCCAGGCCACAGATTTCCAGAATCAAAGCTCAGTCATATTCCCATGACACATGGTTCCAGAATCAAACCTCAGTCATGTTCGCAGGCCACAGGATTCCACAATCAAACCACAGTCATGTTCCCAGGAGAAAGGTGTCCAGAAGCAAACCTCAGTCATATTCCCAGGGAACAGGGTTCCAGAAACAAACCTCAGTCATGTTGCCAGGCCACAGGTTTCCACCATCAAACCTCAGACATATTCCCAAGCCACAGGGTTCCAGAATCAAACCGTTCTCATGTTCCTATGCCACAGGGTTCCAGAATCCACTGATGACATGTTCCTCGGCCAGAGGGTTCCAGAATCCACTGATGTCATGTTCCCCGGCCACAGGGTTCCAGAATCCACTGATGACATGTTCCTCGGCCACAGGGTTCCAGAATCCACTGATGTCATGTTCCCAGGCCACAGGATTCCAGAATAAAACCTCAGTCAAGTTCCCTGTCCACAGGGTTCCAGAACCAAGCCTCAGTCAGGTTCCCAGGGCCCAGAATTCCACAATCTAAACAGATCTCATGTTCCCAGGGCACAGCATTCCAGAATCACGCCTCAATCTTGTTCCTGGCCAAAGGGTTCCAGAATCAAACCAATGTCAAGTTCCCAGGCCATGGGTTTCAAGTATCAGGTCTCAGTCATGTTTCCAGGGCACAGGGTTCTACAATCAAACCTCAGTCATGTTGCCAGTCCACAGATTTCTGCCATCAAACCTCAGTCAAGTTCCCAGGCCACAGATTTCAAGAATCAAACTTCAGTCATATTCCCAGGCCACACTTTTCCAGAATCACGCCTCAGTCATGTTCCCAGGCCACAGCGTTCCAGAATCAAATCAATGTCAAACTCCTAGGCCATGGGTTTCCACTACCAGGCCACAGTCATGTTTCCAGGGCACAGGGTTCTACAATCAAACCTCAGTCATGTTGCCAGTCCACAGGTTTCTGCCATCAAACCTCAGTCAAATTCCCAGGCCAAAGATTTCCAATATCAAACCTCAGTCATATTCGCAGGACACATGGTTCCAGAATCAAACCTCAGTCATGTTTGCAGGACCCATGATTCTACAATCAGAACACAGTCATGTTCCCAGCACAAAGGTGTCCAGAATCAAACCTCAGTCATGTTCCCAGGGAACAGGGTTCCAGAAACAAACCTCAGTCATGTTGCCAAGCCACAGGTTTCCACCATCAAACCTCAGACATGTTCCCAGGCCACAGGGTTCCAGAATCAAACCGTTCTCATGTTCCCAGGCCACAGGGTTCCAGAAACCACTGATGTCATGTTCCCAGGCCACAGGGTTCGAGAAACAATCCTCAGTTATTTTCGCAGGCTACAGGGTTCCAGAATAAAACCTCAGTCATGTTCCCAGTCCACAGGGTACCAAAACCAAGCCTCAGTCAGATTCCCAGGGCCCAGTATTCCACAATCTAAACAGATGTCATGTTCCCAGGCAACAGGATTCCAGAATCACGCCTCACTCTTGTTCCTGGCCACAGGGTTCCAGAATCAAACCAATGTCAAATTCCCAGGCCATGGGTTTCAAGTATCAGGTCGCAGTCATGTTTCCAGGGCACAGGGTTCTACAATCAAACCTCAGTAATGTTGCCAGTCCACAGATTTCTGCCATCAAACCTCAGTCAAGTTCCCAGGCCACAGATTTCCAGAATCAAACCTCAGTCATATTCCCAGGCCACACTTTTCCAGAATCACGCCTCAGTCATGTTACCAGGCCACCGGGTTCCAGAAACAATCCTCAGTTATATTCCCAGGCTACAGGGTTCCAGAATAAAACCTCAGTCATGTTCCCAGTCCACAGGGTTCCAGAATCAAACCAATGTCAATTTCCCAGGCCATGCGTTTCAAGTATCAGGTCGCAGTCATGTTTCCAGAGCACAGGGTTCAACAATCAAACCTCAGTAATGTTGCCAGTCCACAGATTTCTGCCATCAAACCTCAGTCAAGTTCCCAGGCCACAGATTTCCAGAATCAAACCTCAGTCATATTCCCAGGCCACAGTTTTCCAGAATCACGCCTCAGTCATGTTCCCTGGCCACAGGGATCCAGAATCAAACCTCAGTCATGTTGCCAGGCCATAGGGTACCACCATCAAACCTCAGTCATATTCCCAGACCACAGGTTTCCACAATCAAACCGATTTCATGTTCCCAGGCAACAGGGTACCAGAATCCAAAGTGATGTCATGTTCCCAGGCCCCAGGATTCCTCAATCTAACATCAGTCATGTTCACAGGCCAATGGTTTCCAAAATCAAACCACAGTCATATTCCCAGGCCACATGGTTCCAGAATCAAACCTCAGTCATGTTCCCAGTCCACAGGATTCCAGAACCAAGCTTTCAGTCAGGTTCCCCGGGCACAGTATTCCATAATCTAAACAGATGTCATGTTCCCAGGCCGCAGGATTCCAGAATCACGCCTCAGTCATGTTCCCAGGCCACAGGGTTCCAGAATCAAACCAATATCAAATTCCTAGGCCATGGGTTTCCAGTACCAAGCCACAGTCATGTTTCCTGGGCACAGGATTCCAGAATCTCGCCTCAGTCATGTTCCCTGGCCACAGGGTTCCAGAATCAAACCAATGTCAAGTTCCCAAGCCATGGGTTTCAAGTATCAGGTCGCAGTCATGTTTCCAGGGCACAGGGTTCTACAATCAAACCTCAGTCATGTTGCCAGTCCACAGATTTCTGCCATCAAACCTCAGTCAAGTTCCCAGACCACAGATTTCCAGAATCAAAGCTCAGTCATATTCCCAGGACACATGGTTCCAGAATCAAACCTCAGTCATGTTTGCAGGACCCATGGTTCCACAATCAAACCACAGTCATGTTCCCAGGACAAAGGTGTCCAGAAGCAAAACTCACTCATGTTCCCAGGGAACAGGGTTTCAGAAACAAAACTCATTCATGTTGCCAGGCCACAGGTTTCCACCATCAAACCTCAGACATATTCCCAAGCCACAGGGTTCCAGAATCAAACCGTTCTCATGTTCCCAGGCCACAGGGTTCCAGAATCCACTGATGTCATGTTCCCCGGCCACAGGGTTCCAGAATCCACTGATGTCATGTTCCCAGGCCACAGGATTCCAGAATAAAACCTCAGTCAAGTTCCCTGTCCACAGGGTTCCAGAACCAAGCCTCAGTCAGGTTCCCAGGGCCCAGAATTCCACAATCTAAACAGATCTCATGTTCCCAGGGCACAGCATTCCAGAATCACGCCTCAATCTTGTTCCTGGCCAAAGGGTTCCAGAATCAAACCAATGTCAAGTTCCCAGGCCATGGGTTTCAAGTATCAGGTCTCAGTCATGTTTCCAGGACACAGGGTTCTACAATCAAACCTCAGTCATGTTGCCAGTCCACAGATTTCTGCCATCAAACCTCAGTCAAGTTCCCAGGCCACAGATTTCCAGAATCAAACCTCAGTCATATTCCCAGGCCACACTTTTCCAGAATCACGCCTCAGTCATGTTCCCAGGCCACAGGGTTCCAGCAACAATCCTCAGTTATATTCCCAGGCTACAGGGTTCCAGAATAAAACCTCAGTCATGTTCCCAGTCCACAGGGTTCCAGAATCAAACCAATGTCAATTTCCCAGGCCATGCGTTTCAAGTATCAGGTCTCAGTCATGTTTCCATAGCACAGGGTTCAACAATCAAACCTAAGTAATGTTGCCAGTCCACAGATTTCTGCCATCAAACCTCAGTCAAGTTCCCAGGCCACAGATTTCCAGAGTCAAACCTCAGTCATATTCCCAGGCCACAGTTTTCCAGAATCACGCCTCAGTCATGTTCCCTGGCCCCAGGGATCCAGAATCAAACCTCAGTCATGTTGCCAGGCCATAGGATACCACCATCAAACCTCAGTCATATTCCCAGACCACAGGTTTCCACAATCAAACCGATTTCATGTTCCCAGGCAACAGGGTACCAGAATCCAAAGTGATGTCATCTTCCCAGGCCCCAGGATTCCTCAATCTAACATCAGTCATGTTCACAGGCCAATGGTTTCCAAAATCAAACCACAGTCATATTCCCAGGCCACATGGTTCCAGAATCAAACCTCAGTCATGTTCCCAGTCCACAGGATTCCAGAACCAAGCTTTCAGTCAGGTTCCCAGGGCACAGTATTCCATAATCTAAACAGATGTCTTGTTCCCAGGCCGCAGGATTCCAGAATCACGCCTCAGTCATGTTCCCAGGCCACAGGGTTCCAGAATCAAACCAATGTCAAATTCCTAGGCCATGGGTTTCCAGTACCAAGCCACAGTCATGTTTCCTGGGCACAGGATTCCAGAATCTCGCCTCAGTCATGTTCCCTGGCCACAGGGTTCCAGAATCAAACCAATGTCAAGTTCCCAAGCCATGGGTTTCAAGTATCAGGTCGCAGTCATGTTTCCAGGGCACAGGGTTCTACAATCAAACCTCAGTCATGTTGCCAGTCCACAGGTTTCTGCCATCAAACCTCAGTCAAGTTCCCAGGCCACAGATTTCCAGAATCAAAGCTCAGTCATATTCCCATGACACATAGTTCCAGAATCAAACCTCAGTCATGTTCGCAGGCCACAGGATTCCACAATCAAACCACAGTCATGTTCCCAGGAGAAAGGTGTCCAGAAGCAAACCTCAGTCATGTTCCCAGGGAACAGGGTTCCAGAAACAAACCTCAGTCCTGTTGCCAGGCCACAGGTTTCCACCATCAAACCTCAGACATATTCCCAAGCCACAGGGTTCCAGAATCAAACCGTTCTCATGTTCCCATGCCACAGGGTTCCAGAATCCACTGATGACATGTTCCTCGGCCACAGGGTTCCAGAATCCACTGATGTCATGTTCCCAGGCCACAGGATTCCAGAATAAAACCTCAATCAAGTTCCCTGTCCACAGGGTTCCAGAACCAAGCCTCAGTCAGGTTCCCAGGGCCCAGAATTCCACAATCTAAACATATCTCATGTTCCCAGGGCACTGCATTCCAGAATCACGCCTCAGTCTTGTTCCTGGCCACAGGGTTCCAGAATCAAACCAATGTCAAGTTCCCAGGCCATGGGTTTCAAGTATCAGGTCTCAGTCATGTTTCCAGGGTACAGGGTTCTACAATCAAACCTCAGTCATGTTGCCAGTCCACAGATTTCTGCCATCAAACCTCAGTCAAGTTCCCAGGCCACAGATTTCCAGAATCAAACTTCAGTCATATTCCCAGGCCACACTTTTCCAGAATCACGCCTCAGTCATGTTCCCAGGCCACAGCGTTCCAGAATCAAACCAATGTCAAACTCCTAGGCCATGGGTTTCCACTACCAGGCCACAGTCATGTTTCCAGGGCACAGGGTTCTACAATCAAACCTCAGTCATGTTGCCAGTCCACAGGTTTCTGCCATCAAACCTCAGTCAAGTTCCCAGGCCAAAGATTTCCAATATCAAACCTCAGTCATATTCGCAGGACACATGGTTCCAGAATCAAACCTCAGTCATGTTTGCAGGACCCATGATTCTACAATCAGAACACAGTCATGTTCCCAGCACAAAGGTGTCCAGAATCAAACCTCAGTCATGTTCCCAGGGAACAGGGTTCCAGAAACAAACCTCAGTCATGTTGCCAAGCCACAGGTTTCCACCATCAAACCTCAGACATGTTCCCAGGCCACAGGGTTCCAGAATCAAACCGTTCTCATGTTCCCAGGCCACAGGGTTCCAGAAACCACTGATGTCATGTTCCCAGGCCACAGGGTTCGAGAAACAATCCTCAGTTATTTTCGCAGGCTACAGGGTTCCAGAATAAAACCTCAGTCATGTTCCCAGTCCACAGGGTACCAAAACCAAGCCTCAGTCAGACTCCCAGGGCCCAGTATTCCACAATCTAAACAGATGTCATGTTCCCAGGCAACAGGATTCCAGAATCACGCCTCAGTCTTGTTCCTGGCCACAGGGTTCCAGAATCAAACCAATGTCAAATTCCCAGGCCATGGGTTTCAAGTATCAGGTCGCAGTCATGTTTCCAGGGCACAGGGTTCTACAATCAAACCTCAGTAATGTTGCCAGTCCACAGATTTCTGCCATCAAACCTCAGTCAAGTTCCCAGGCCACAGATTTCCAGAATCAAAGCTCAGTCATATTCCCAGGCCACACTTTTCCAGAATCACGCCTCAGTCATGTTACCAGGCCACCGGGTTCCAGAAACAATCCTCAGTTATATTCCCAGGCTACAGGGTTCCAGAATAAAACCTCAGTCATGTTCCCAGTCCACAGGGTTCCAGAATCAAACCAATGTCAATTTCCCAGGCCATGCGTTTCAAGTATCAGGTCGCAGTCATGTTTCCAGAGCACAGGGTTCAACAATCAAACCTCAGTAATGTTGCCAGTCCACAGATTTCTGCCATCAAACCTCAGTCAAGTTCCCAGGCCACAGATTTCCAGAATCAAACCTCAGTCATATTCCCAGGCCACAGTTTTCCAGAATCACGCCTCAGTCATGTTCCCTGGCCACAGGGATCCAGAATCAAACCTCAGTCATGTTGCCAGGCCATAGGGTACCACCATCAAACCTCAGTCATATTCCCAGACCACAGGTTTCCACAATCAAACCGATTTCATGTTCCCAGGCAACAGGGTACCAGAATCCAAAGTGATGTCATGTTCCCAGGCCCCAGGATTCCTCAATCTAACATCAGTCATGTTCACAGGCCAATGGTTTCCAAAATCAAACCACAGTCATATTCCCAGGCCACATGGTTCCAGAATCAAAACTCAGTCATGTTCCCAGTCCACAGGATTCCAGAACCAAGCTTTCAGTCAGGTTCCCAGGGCACAGTATTCCATAATCTAAACAGATGTCATGTTCCCAGGCCGCAGGATTCCAGAATCACGCCTCAGTCATGTTCCCAGGCCACAGGGTTCCAGAATCAAACCAATATCAAATTCCTAGGCCATGGGTTTCCAGTACCAAGCCACAGTCATGTTTCCTGGGCACAGGATTCCAGAATCTCGCCTCAGTCATGTTCCCTGGCCACAGGGTTCCAGAATCAAACCAATGTCAAGTTCCCAAGCCATGGGTTTCAAGTATCAGGTCGCAGTCATGTTTCCAGGGCACAGGGTTCTACAATCAAACCTCAGTCATGTTGCCAGTCCACAGATTTCTGCCATCAAACCTCAGTCAAGTTCCCAGACCACAGATTTCCAGAATCAAAGCTCAGTCATATTCCCAGGACACATGGTTCCAGAATCAAACCTCAGTCATGTTTGCAGGACCCATGGTTCCACAATCAAACCACAGTCATGTTCCCAGGACAAAGGTGTCCAGAAGCAAAACTCACTCATGTTCCCAGGGAACAGGGTTTCAGAAACAAAACTCAGTCATGTTGCCAGGCCACAGGTTTCCACCATCAAACCTCAGACATATTCCCAAGCCACAGGGTTCCAGAATCAAACCGTTCTCATGTTCCCAGGCCACAGGGTTCCAGAATCCACTGATGTCATGTTCCCCGGCCACAGGGTTCCAGAATCCACTGATGTCATGTTCCCAGGCCACAGGATTCCAGAATAAAACCTCAGTCAAGTTCCCTGTCCACAGGGTTCCAGAACCAAGCCTCAGTCAGGTTCCCAGGGCCCAGAATTCCACAATCTAAACAGATCTCATGTTCCCAGGGCACAGCATTCCAGAATCACGCCTCAATCTTGTTCCTGGCCACAGGGTTCCAGAATCAAACCAATGTCAAGTTCCCAGGCCATGGGTTTCAAGTATCAGGTCTCAGTCATGTTTCCAGGGCACAGGGTTCTACAATCAAACCTCAGTCATGTTGCCAGTCCACAGATTTCTGCCATCAAACCTCAGTCAAGTTCCCAGGCCACAGATTTCCAGAATCAAACCTCAGTCATATTCCCAGGCCACACTTTTCCAGAATCACGCCTCAGTCATGTTCCCAGGCCACAGGGTTCCAGCAACAATCCTCAGTTATATTCCCAGGCTACAGGGTTCCAGAATAAAACCTCAGTCATGTTCCCAGTCCACAGGGTTCCAGATTCAAACCAATGTCAATTTCCCAGGCCATGCGTTTCAAGTATCAGGTCTCAGTCATGTTTCCATAGCACAGGGTTCTACAATCAAACCTCAGTAATGTTGCCAGTCCACAGATTTCTGCCATCAAACCTCAGTCAAGTTCCCAGGCCACAGATTTCCGGAGTCAAACCTCAGTCATATTCCCAGGCCACAGTTTTCCAGAATCACGCCTCAGTCATGTTCCCTGGCCCCAGAGATCCAGAATCAAACCTCAGTCATGTTGCCAGGCCATAGGATACCACCATCAAACCTCAGTCATATTCCCAGACCACAGGTTTCCACAATCAAACCGATTTCATGTTCCCAGGCAACAGGGTACCAGAATCCAAAGTGATGTCATGTTCCCAGGCCCCAGGATTCCTCAATCTAACATCAGTCATGTTCACAGGCCAATGGTTTCCAAAATCAAACCACAGTCATATTCCCAGGCCACATGGTTCCAGAATCAAACCTCAGTCATGTTCCCAGTCCACAGGATTCCAGAACCAAGCTTTCAGTCAGGTTCCCAGGGCACAGTATTCCATAATCTAAACAGATGTCTTGTTCCCAGGCCGCAGGATTCCAGAATCACGCCTCAGTCATGTTCCCAGGCCACAGGGTTCCAGAATCAAACCAATGTCAAATTCCTAGGCCATGGGTTTCCAGTACCAAGCCACAGTCATGTTTCCTGGGCACAGGATTCCAGAATCTCGCCTCAGTCATGTTCCCTGGCCACAGGGTTCCAGAATCAAACCAATGTCAAGTTCCCAAGCCATGGGTTTCAAGTATCAGGTCGCAGTCATGTTTCCAGGGTACAGGGTTCTACAATCAAACCTCAGTCATGTTGCCAGTACACAGATTTCTGCCATCAAACCTCAGTCAAGTTCCCAGGCCACAGATTTCCAGAATCAAACTTCAGTCATATTCCCAGGCCACACTTTTCCAGAATCACGCCTCAGTCATGTTCCCAGGCCACAGCGTTCCAGAATCAAATCAATGTCAAACTCCTAGGCCATGGGTTTCCACTACCAGGCCACAGTCATGTTTCCAGGGCACAGGGTTCTACAATCAAACCTCAGTCATGTTGCCAGTCCACAGGTTTCTGCCATCAAACCTCAGTCAAGTTCCCAGGCCAAAGATTTCCAATATCAAACCTCAGTCATATTCGCAGGACACATGGTTCCAGAATCAAACCTCAGTCATGTTTGCAGGACCCATGATTCTACAATCAGAACACAGTCATGTTCCCAGCACAAAGGTGTCCAGAATCAAACCTCAGTCATGTTCCCAGGGAACAGGGTTCCAGAAACAAACCTCAGTCATGTTGCCAAGCCACAGGTTTCCACCATCAAACCTCAGACATGTTCCCAGGCCACAGGGTTGCAGAATCAAACCGTTCTCATGTTCCCAGGCCACAGGGTTCCAGAAACCACTGATGTCATGTTCCCAGGCCACAGGATTCCAGAATAAAACCTCAGTCAAGTTCCCTGTCCACAGGGTTCCAGAACCAAGCCTCAGTCAGGTTCCCAGGGCCCAGTATTCCACAATCTAAACAGATGTCATGTTCCCAGGGCACAGCATTCCAGAATCACGCCTCAGTCTTGTTCCTGGCCACAGGGTTCCAGAATCAAACCAATGTCAAGTTCCCAGGCCATGGGTTTCAAGTATCAGGTCTCAGTCATGTTTCCAGGGTACAGGGTTCTACAATCAAACCTCAGTCATTTTGCCAGTCCACAGATTTCTGCCATCAAACCTCAGTCAAGTTCCCAGGCCACAGATTTCCAGAATCAAACTTCAGTCATATTCCCAGGCCACACTTTTCCAGAATCACGCCTCAGTCATGTTCCCAGGCCACAGGGTTCCAGCAACAATCCTCAGTTATATTCCCAGGCTACAGGGTTCCAGAATAAAACCTCAGTCATGTTCCCAGTCCACAGGGTTCCAGAATCAAACCAATGTCAATTTCCCAGGCCATGCGTTTCAAGTATCAGGTCTCAGTCATGTTTCCATAGCACAGGGTTCTACAATCAAACCTAAGTAATGTTGCCAGTCCACAGATTTCTGCCATCAAACCTCAGTCAAGTTCCCAGGCCACAGATTTCCAGAGTCAAACCTCAGTCATATTCCCAGGCCACAGTTTTCCAGAATCACGCCTCAGTCATGTTCCCTGGCCCCAGGGATCCAGAATCAAACCTCAGTCATGTTGCCAGGCCATAGGATACCACCATCAAACCTCAGTCATATTCCCAGACCACAGGTTTCCACAATCAAACCGATTTCATGTTCCCAGGCAACAGGGTACCAGAATCCAAAGTGATGTCATGTTCCCAGGCCCCAGGATTCCTCAATCTAACATCAGTCATGTTCACAGGCCAATGGTTTCCAAAATCAAACCACAGTCATATTCCCAGGCCACATGGTTCCAGAATCAAACCTCAGTCATGTTTGCAGGACCCATGGTTCCACAATCAAACCACAGTCATGTTCCCAGGACAAAGGTGTCCAGAGGCAAAACTCACTCATGTTCCCAGGGAACAGGGTTTCAGAAACAAACCTCAGTCATGTTGCCAGGCCACAGGTTTCCACCATCAAACCTCAGACATATTCCCAAGCCACAGGGTTCCAGAATCAAACCGTTCTCATGTTCCCATGCCACAGGGTTCCAGAATCCACTGATGACATGTTCCTCGGCCAGAGGGTTCCAGAATCCACTGATGTCATGTTCCCAGGCCACAGGATTCCAGAATAAAACCTCAATCAAGTTCCCTGTCCACAGGGTTCCAGAACCAAGCCTCAGTCAGGTTCCCAGGGCCCAGAATTCCACAATCTAAACATATCTCATGTTCCCAGGGCACTGCATTCCAGAATCACGCCTCAGTCTTGTTCCTGGCCACAGGGTTCCAGAATCAAACCAATGTCAAGTTCCCAGGCCATGGGTTTCAAGTATCAGGTCTCAGTCATGTTTCCAGGGTACAGGGTTCTACAATCAAACCTCAGTCATATTGCCAGTCCACAGATTTCTGCCATCAAACCTCAGTCAAGTTCCCAGGCCACAGATTTCCAGAATCAAACTTCAGTCATATTCCCAGGCCACACTTTTCCAGAATCACGCCTCAGTCATGTTCCCAGGCCACAGCGTTCCAGAATCAAACCAATGTCAAACTCCTAGGCCATGGGTTTCCACTACCAGGCCACAGTCATGTTTCCAGGGCACAGGGTTCTACAATCAAACCTCAGTCATGTTGCCAGTCCACAGGTTTCTGCCATCAAACCTCAGTCAAGTTCCCAGGCCAAAGATTTCCAATATCAAACCTCAGTCATATTCGCAGGACACATGGTTCCAGAATCAAACCTCAGTCATGTTTGCAGGACCCATGATTCTACAATCAGAACACAGTCATGTTCCCAGCACAAAGGTGTCCAGAATCAAACCTCAGTCATGTTCCCAGGGAACAGGGTTCCAGAAACAAACCTCAGTCATGTTGCCAAGCCACAGGTTTCCACCATCAAACCTCAGACATGTTCCCAGGCCACAGGGTTCCAGAATCAAACCGTTCTCATGTTCCCAGGCCACAGGGTTCCAGAAACCACTGATGTCATGTTCCCAGGCCACAGGGTTCGAGAAACAATCCTCAGTTATTTTCGCAGGCTACAGGGTTCCAGAATAAAACCTCAGTCATGTTCCCAGTCCACAGGGTACCAAAACCAAGCCTCAGTCAGATTCCCAGGGCCCAGTATTCCACAATCTAAACAGATGTCATGTTCCCAGGCAACAGGATTCCAGAATCACGCCTCAGTCTTGTTCCTGGCCACAGGGTTCCAGAATCAAACCAATGTCAAATTCCCAGGCCATGGGTTTCAAGTATCAGGTCGCAGTCATGTTTCCAGGGCACAGGGTTCTACAATCAAACCTCAGTAATATTGCCAGTCCACAGATTTCTGCCATCAAACCTCAGTCAAGTTCCCAGGCCACAGATTTCCAGAATCAAACCTCAGTCATATTCCCAGGCCACACTTTTCCAGAATCACGCCTCAGTCATGTTCCCTGGCCACAGGGATCCAGAATCAAACCTCAGTCATGTTGCCAGGCCATAGGGTACCACCATCAAGCCTCAGTCATATTCCCAGACCACAGGTTTCCACAATCAAACCGATTTCATGTTCCCAGGCAACAGGGTACCAGAATCCAAAGTGATGTCATGTTCCCAGGCCCCAGGATTCCTCAATCTAACATCAGTCATGTTCACAGGCCAATGGTTTCCAAAATCAAACCACAGTCATATTCCCAGGCCACATGGTTCCAGAATCAAATCTCAGTCATGTTCCCAGTCCACAGGATTCCAGAACCAAGCTTTCAGTCAGGTTCCCAGGGCACAGTATTCCATAATCTAAACAGATGTCATGTTCCCAGGCCGCAGGATTCCAGAATCACGCCTCAGTCATGTTCCCAGGCCACAGGGTTCCAGAATCAAACCAATGTCAAGTTCCTAGGCCATGGGTTTCCAGTACCAAGCCACAGTCATGTTTCCTGGGCACAGGATTCCAGAATCTCGCCTCAGTCATGTTCCCTGGCCACAGGGTTCCAGAATCAAACCAATGTCAAGTTCCCAAGCCATGGGTTTCAAGTATCAGGTCGCAGTCATGTTTCCAGGGCACAGGGTTCTACAATCAAACCTCAGTCATGTTGCCAGTCCACAGATTTCTGCCATCAAACCTCAGTCAAGTTCCCAGACCACAGATTTCCAGAATCAAAGCTCAGTCATATTCCCAGGACACATGGTTCCAGAATCAAACCTCAGTCATGTTTGCAGGACCCATGGTTCCACAATCAAACCACAGTCATGTTCCCAGGACAAAGGTGTCCAGAAGCAAAACTCACTCATGTTCCCAGGGAACAGGGTTTCAGAAACAAAACTCAGTCATGTTGCCAGGCCACAGGTTTCCACCATCAAACCTCAGACATATTCCCAAGCCACAGGGTCCCAGAATCAAACCGTTCTCATGTTCCCAGGCCACAGGGTTCCAGAATCCACTGATGTCATGTTCCCCGGCCACAGGGTTCCAGAATCCACTGATGTCATGTTCCCAGGCCACAGGATTCCAGAATAAAACCTCAGTCAAGTTCCCTGTCCACAGGGTTCCAGAACCAAGCCTCAGTCAGGTTCCCAGGGCCCAGAATTCCACAATCTAAACAGATCTCATGTTCCCAGGGCACAGCATTCCAGAATCACGCCTCAATCTTGTTCCTGGCCACAGGGTTCCAGAATCAAACCAATGTCAAGTTACCAGGCCATGGGTTTCAAGTATCAGGTCTCAGTCATGTTTCCAGGGCACAGGGTTCTACAATCAAACCTCAGTAATGTTGCCAGTCCACAGATTTCTGCCATCAAACCTCAGTCAAGTTCCCAGGCCACAGATTTCCAGAATCAAACCTCAGTCATATTCCCAGGCCACACTTTTCCAGAATCACGCCTCAGTCATGTTCCCAGGCCACAGGGTTCCAGCAACAATCCTCAGTTATATTCCCAGGCTACAGGGTTCCAGAATAAAACCTCAGTCATGTTCCCAGTCCACAGGGTTCTAGAATAAAACCAATGTCAATTTCCCAGGCCATGCGTTTCAAGTATCAGGTCTCAGTCATGTTTCCATAGCACAGGGTTCTACAATCGAACCTAAGTAATGTTGCCAGTCCACAGATTTCTGCCATCAAACCTCAGTCAAGTTCCCAGGCCACAGATTTCCAGAGTCAAACCTCAGTCATATTCCCAGGCCACAGTTTTCCAGAATCACGCCTCAGTCATGTTCCCTGGCCCCAGGGATCCAGAATCAAACCTCAGTCATGTTGCCAGGCCATAGGATACCACCATCAAACCTCAGTCATATTCCCAGACCACAGGTTTCCACAATCAAACCGATTTCATGTTCCCAGGCAACAGGGTACCAGAATCCAAAGTGATGTCATGTTCCCAGGCCCCAGGATTCCTCAATCTAACATCAGTCATGTTCACAGGCCAATGGTTTCCAAAATCAAACCACAGTCATATTCCCAGGCCACATGGTTCCAGAATCAAACCTCAGTCATGTTCCCAGTCCACAGGATTCCAGAACCAAGCTTTCAGTCAGGTTCCCAGGGCACAGTATTCCATAATCTAAACAGATGTCATGTTCCCAGGCCGCAGGATTCCAGAATCACGCCTCAGTCATGTTCCCAGGCCACAGGGTTCCAGAATCAAACCAATGTCAAATTCCTAGGCCATGGGTTTCCAGTACCAAGCCACAGTCATGTTTCCTGGGCACAGGATTCCAGAATCTCGCCTCAGTCATGTTCCCTGGCCACAGGGTTCCAGAATCAAACCAATGTCAAGTTCCCAAGCCATGGGTTTCAAGTATCAGGTCGCAGTCATGTTTCCAGGGCACAGGGTTCTACAATCAAACCTCAGTCATGTTGCCAGTCCACAGGTTTCTGCCATCAAACCTCAGTCAAGTTCCCAGGCCACAGATTTCCAGAATCAAAGCTCAGTCATATTCCCATGACACATGGTTCCAGAATCAAACCTCAGTCATGTTCGCAGGCCACAGGATTCCACAATCAAACCACAGTCATGTTCCCAGGAGAAAGGTGTCCAGAAGCAAACCTCAGTCATATTCCCAGGGAACAGGGTTCCAGAAACAAACCTCAGTCATGTTGCCAGGCCACAGGTTTCCACCATCAAACCTCAGACATATTCCCAAGCCACAGGGTTCCAGAATCAAACCGTTCTCATGTTCCTATGCCACAGGGTTCCAGAATCCACTGATGACATGTTCCTCGGCCAGAGGGTTCCAGAATCCACTGATGTCATGTTCCCCGGCCACAGGGTTCCAGAATCCACTGATGACATGTTCCTCGGCCACAGGGTTCCAGAATCCACTGATGTCATGTTCCCAGGCCACAGGATTCCAGAATAAAACCTCAGTCAAGTTCCCTGTCCACAGGGTTCCAGAACCAAGCCTCAGTCAGGTTCCCAGGGCCCAGAATTCCACAATCTAAACAGATCTCATGTTCCCAGGGCACAGCATTCCAGAATCACGCCTCAATCTTGTTCCTGGCCAAAGGGTTCCAGAATCAAACCAATGTCAAGTTCCCAGGCCATGGGTTTCAAGTATCAGGTCTCAGTCATGTTTCCAGGGCACAGGGTTCTACAATCAAACCTCAGTCATGTTGCCAGTCCACAGATTTCTGCCATCAAACCTCAGTCAAGTTCCCAGGCCACAGATTTCCAGAATCAAACCTCAGTCATATTCCCAGGCCACACTTTTCCAGAATCACGCCTCAGTCATGTTCCCAGGCCACAGGGTTCCAGCAACAATCCTCAGTTATATTCCCAGGCTACAGGGTTCCAGAATAAAACCTCAGTCATGTTCCCAGTCCACAGGGTTCCAGATTCAAACCAATGTCAATTTCCCAGGCCATGCGTTTCAAGTATCAGGTCTCAGTCATGTTTCCATAGCACAGGGTTCTACAATCAAACCTCAGTAATGTTGCCAGTCCACAGATTTCTGCCATCAAACCTCAGTCAAGTTCCCAGGCCACAGATTTCCAGAGTCAAACCTCAGTCATATTCCCAGGCCACAGTTTTCCAGAATCACGCCTCAGTCATGTTCCCTGGCCCCAGGGATCCAGAATCAAACCTCAGTCATGTTGCCAGGCCATAGGATACCACCATCAAACCTCAGTCATATTCCCAGACCACAGGTTTCCACAATCAAACCGATTTCATGTTCCCAGGCAACAGGGTACCAGAATCCAAAGTGATGTCATGTTCCCAGGCCCCAGGATTCCTCAATCTAACATCAGTCATGTTCACAGGCCAATGGTTTCCAAAATCAAACCACAGTCATATTCCCAGGCCACATGGTTCCAGAATCAAACCTCAGTCATGTTCCCAGTCCACAGGATTCCAGAACCAAGCTTTCAGTCAGGTTCCCAGGGCACAGTATTCCATAATCTAAACAGATGTCTTGTTCCCAGGCCGCAGGATTCCAGAATCACGCCTCAGTCATGTTCCCAGGCCACAGGGTTCCAGAATCAAACCAATGTCAAATTCCTAGGCCATGGGTCTCCAGTACCAAGCCACAGTCATGTTTCCTGGGCACAGGATTCCAGAATCTCGCCTCAGTCATGTTCCCTGGCCACAGGGTTCCAGAATCAAACCAATGTCAAGTTCCCAAGCCATGGGTTTCAAGTATCAGGTCGCAGTCATGTTTCCAGGGCACAGGGTTCTACAATCAAACCTCAGTCATGTTGCCAGTACACAGATTTCTGCCATCAAACCTCAGTCAAGTTCCCAGGCCACAGATTTCCAGAATCAAACTTCAGTCATATTCCCAGGCCACACTTTTCCAGAATCACGCCTCAGTCATGTTCCCAGGCCACAGCGTTCCAGAATCAAATCAATGTCAAACTCCTAGGCCATGGGTTTCCACTACCAGGCCACAGTCATGTTTCCAGGGCACAGGGTTCTACAATCAAACCTCAGTCATGTTGCCAGTCCACAGGTTTCTGCCATCAAACCTCAGTCAAGTTCCCAGGCCAAAGATTTCCAATATCAAACCTCAGTCATATTCGCAGGACACATGGTTCCAGAATCAAACCTCAGTCATGTTTGCAGGACCCATGATTCTACAATCAGAACACAGTCATGTTCCCAGCACAAAGGTGTCCAGAATCAAACCTCAGTCATGTTCCCAGGGAACAGGGTTCCAGAAACAAACCTCAGTCATGTTGCCAAGCCACAGGTTTCCACCATCAAACCTCAGACATGTTCCCAGGCCACAGGGTTCCAGAATCAAACCGTTCTCATGTTCCCAGGCCACAGGGTTCCAGAAACCACTGATGTCATGTTCCCAGGCCACAGGATTCCAGAATAAAACCTCAGTCAAGTTCCCTGTCCACAGGGTTCCAGAACCAAGCCTCAGTCAGGTTCCCAGGGCCCAGTATTCCACAATCTAAACAGATGTCATGTTCCCAGGGCACAGCATTCCAGAATCACGCCTCAGTCTTGTTCCTGGCCACAGGGTTCCAGAATCAAACCAATGTCAAGTTCCCAGGCCATGGGTTTCAAGTATCAGGTCTCAGTCATGTTTCCAGGGTACAGGGTTCTACAATCAAACCTCAGTCATTTTGCCAGTCCACAGATTTCTGCCATCAAACCTCAGTCAAGTTCCCAGGCCACAGATTTCCAGAATCAAACTTCAGTCATATTCCCAGGCCACACTTTTCCAGAATCACGCCTCAGTCATGTTCCCAGGCCACAGGGTTCCAGCAACAATCCTCAGTTATATTCCCAGGCTACAGGGTTCCAGAATAAAACCTCAGTCATGTTCCCAGTCCACAGGGTTCCAGAATCAAACCAATGTCAATTTCCCAGGCCATGCGTTTCAAGTATCAGGTCTCAGTCATGTTTCCATAGCACAGGGTTCTACAATCAAACCTAAGTAATGTTGCCAGTCCACAGATTTCTGCCATCAAACCTCAGTCAAGTTCCCAGGCCACAGATTTCCAGAGTCAAACCTCAGTCATATTCCCAGGCCACAGTTTTCCAGAATCACGCCTCAGTCATGTTCCCTGGCCCCAGGGATCCAGAATCAAACCTCAGTCATGTTGCCAGGCCATAGGATACCACCATCAAACCTCAGTCATATTCCCAGACCACAGGTTTCCACAATCAAACCGATTTCATGTTCCCAGGCAACAGGGTACCAGAATCCAAAGTGATGTCATGTTCCCAGGCCCCAGGATTCCTCAATCTAACATCAGTCATGTTCACAGGCCAATGGTTTCCAAAATCAAACCACAGTCATATTCCCAGGCCACATGGTTCCAGAATCAAACCTCAGTCATGTTTGCAGGACCCATGGTTCCACAATCAAACCACAGTCATGTTCCCAGGACAAAGGTGTCCAGAGGCAAAACTCACTCATGTTCCCAGGGAACAGGGTTTCAGAAACAAACCTCAGTCATGTTGCCAGGCCACAGGTTTCCACCATCAAACCTCAGACATATTCCCAAGCCACAGGGTTCCAGAATCAAACCGTTCTCATGTTCCCATGCCACAGGGTTCCAGAATCCACTGATGACATGTTCCTCGGCCAGAGGGTTCCAGAATCCACTGATGTCATGTTCCCAGGCCACAGGATTCCAGAATAAAACCTCAGTCAAGTTCCCTGTCCACAGGGTTCCAGAACCAAGCCTCAGTCAGGTTCCCAGGGCCCAGAATTCCACAATCTAAACATATCTCATGTTCCCAGGGCACTGCATTCCAGAATCACGCCTCAGTCTTGTTCCTGGCCACAGGGTTCCAGAATCAAACCAATGTCAAGTTCCCAGGCCATGAGTTTCAAGTATCAGGTCTCAGTCATGTTTCCAGGGTACAGGGTTCTACAATCAAACCTCAGTCATATTGCCAGTCCACAGATTTCTGC
This sequence comes from Balaenoptera borealis, assembly GCF_965194805.1. Lineage (NCBI taxonomy): Eukaryota > Metazoa > Chordata > Mammalia > Artiodactyla > Balaenopteridae > Balaenoptera > Balaenoptera borealis. The sequence continues at coordinate 42,845,676 of NC_138878.1, forward strand.
CATCAAACCTCAGTCAAGTTCCCAGGCCACAGATTTCCAGAATCAAACTTCAGTCATATTCCCAGGCCACACTTTTCCAGAATCACGCCTCAGTCATGTTCCCAGGCCACAGCGTTCCAGAATCAAACCAATGTCAAACTCCTAGGCCATGGGTTTCCACTACCAGGCCACAGTCATGTTTCCAGGGCACAGGGTTCTACAATCAAACCTCAGTCATGTTGCCAGTCCACAGGTTTCTGCCATCAAACCTCAGTCAAGTTCCCAGGCCAAAGATTTCCAATATCAAACCTCAGTCATATTCGCAGGACACATGGTTCCAGAATCAAACCTCAGTCATGTTTGCAGGACCCATGATTCTACAATCAGAACACAGTCATGTTCCCAGCACAAAGGTGTCCAGAATCAAACCTCAGTCATGTTCCCAGGGAACAGGGTTCCAGAAACAAACCTCAGTCATGTTGCCAAGCCACAGGTTTCCACCATCAAACCTCAGACATGTTCCCAGGCCACAGGGTTCCAGAATCAAACCGTTCTCATGTTCCCAGGCCACAGGGTTCCAGAAACCACTGATGTCATGTTCCCACGCCACAGGGTTCGAGAAACAATCCTCAGTTATTTTCGCAGGCTACAGGGTTCCAGAATAAAACCTCAGTCATGTTCCCAGTCCACAGGGTACCAAAACCAAGCCTCAGTCAGATTCCCAGGGCCCAGTATTCCACAATCTAAACAGATGTCATGTTCCCAGGCAACAGGATTCCAGAATCACGCCTCAGTCTTGTTCCTGGCCACAGGGTTCCAGAATCAAACCAATGTCAAATTCCCAGGCCATGGGTTTCAAGTATCAGGTCGCAGTCATGTTTCCAGGGCACAGGGTTCTACAATCAAACCTCAGTAATGTTGCCAGTCCACAGATTTCTGCCATCAAACCTCAGTCAAGTTCCCAGGCCACAGATTTCCAGAATCAAACCTCAGTCATATTCCCAGGCCACACTTTTCCAGAATCACGCCTCAGTCATGTTCCCTGGCCACAGGGATCCAGAATCAAACCTCAGTCATGTTGCCAGGCCATAGGGTACCACCATCAAGCCTCAGTCATATTCCCAGACCACAGGTTTCCACAATCAAACCGATTTCATGTTCCCAGGCAACAGGGTACCAGAATCCAAAGTGATGTCATGTTCCCAGGCCCCAGGATTCCTCAATCTAACATCAGTCATGTTCACAGGCCAATGGTTTCCAAAATCAAACCACAGTCATATTCCCAGGCCACATGGTTCCAGAATCAAATCTCAGTCATGTTCCCAGTCCACAGGATTCCAGAACCAAGCTTTCAGTCAGGTTCCCAGGGCACAGTATTCCATAATCTAAACAGATGTCATGTTCCCAGGCCGCAGGATTCCAGAATCACGCCTCAGTCATGTTCCCAGGCCACAGGGTTCCAGAATCAAACCAATGTCAAGTTCCTAGGCCATGGGTTTCCAGTACCAAGCCACAGTCATGTTTCCTGGGCACAGGATTCCAGAATCTCGCCTCAGTCATGTTCCCTGGCCACAGGGTTCCAGAATCAAACCAATGTCAAGTTCCCAAGCCATGGGTTTCAAGTATCAGGTCGCAGTCATGTTTCCAGGGCACAGGGTTCTACAATCAAACCTCAGTCATGTTGCCAGTCCACAGATTTCTGCCATCAAACCTCAGTCAAGTTCCCAGACCACAGATTTCCAGAATCAAAGCTCAGTCATATTCCCAGGACACATGGTTCCAGAATCAAACCTCAGTCATGTTTGCAGGACCCATGGTTCCACAATCAAACCACAGTCATGTTCCCAGGACAAAGGTGTCCAGAAGCAAAACTCACTCATGTTCCCAGGGAACAGGGTTTCAGAAACAAAACTCAGTCATGTTGCCAGGCCACAGGTTTCCACCATCAAACCTCAGACATATTCCCAAGCCACAGGGTCCCAGAATCAAACCGTTCTCATGTTCCCAGGCCACAGGGTTCCAGAATCCACTGATGTCATGTTCCCCGGCCACAGGGTTCCAGAATCCACTGATGTCATGTTCCCAGGCCACAGGATTCCAGAATAAAACCTCAGTCAAGTTCCCTGTCCACAGGGTTCCAGAACCAAGCCTCAGTCAGGTTCCCAGGGCCCAGAATTCCACAATCTAAACAGATCTCATGTTCCCAGGGCACAGCATTCCAGAATCACGCCTCAATCTTGTTCCTGGCCACAGGGTTCCAGAATCAAACCAATGTCAAGTTACCAGGCCATGGGTTTCAAGTATCAGGTCTCAGTCATGTTTCCAGGGCACAGGGTTCTACAATCAAACCTCAGTAATGTTGCCAGTCCACAGATTTCTGCCATCAAACCTCAGTCAAGTTCCCAGGCCACAGATTTCCAGAATCAAACCTCAGTCATATTCCCAGGCCACACTTTTCCAGAATCACGCCTCAGTCATGTTCCCAGGCCACAGGGTTCCAGCAACAATCCTCAGTTATATTCCCAGGCTACAGGGTTCCAGAATAAAACCTCAGTCATGTTCCCAGTCCACAGGGTTCTAGAATCAAACCAATGTCAATTTCCCAGGCCATGCGTTTCAAGTATCAGGTCTCAGTCATGTTTCCATAGCACAGGGTTCTACAATCGAACCTAAGTAATGTTGCCAGTCCACAGATTTCTGCCATCAAACCTCAGTCAAGTTCCCAGGCCACAGATTTCCAGAGTCAAACCTCAGTCATATTCCCAGGCCACAGTTTTCCAGAATCACGCCTCAGTCATGTTCCCTGGCCCCAGGGATCCAGAATCAAACCTCAGTCATGTTGCCAGGCCATAGGATACCACCATCAAACCTCAGTCATATTCCCAGACCACAGGTTTCCACAATCAAACCGATTTCATGTTCCCAGGCAACAGGGTACCAGAATCCAAAGTGATGTCATGTTCCCAGGCCCCAGGATTCCTCAATCTAACATCAGTCATGTTCACAGGCCAATGGTTTCCAAAATCAAACCACAGTCATATTCCCAGGCCACATGGTTCCAGAATCAAACCTCAGTCATGTTCCCAGTCCACAGGATTCCAGAACCAAGCTTTCAGTCAGGTTCCCAGGGCACAGTATTCCATAATCTAAACAGATGTCATGTTCCCAGGCCGCAGGATTCCAGAATCACGCCTCAGTCATGTTCCCAGGCCACAGGGTTCCAGAATCAAACCAATGTCAAATTCCTAGGCCATGGGTTTCCAGTACCAAGCCACAGTCATGTTTCCTGGGCACAGGATTCCAGAATCTCGCCTCAGTCATGTTCCCTGGCCACAGGGTTCCAGAATCAAACCAATGTCAAGTTCCCAAGCCATGGGTTTCAAGTATCAGGTCGCAGTCATGTTTCCAGGGCACAGGGTTCTACAATCAAACCTCAGTCATGTTGCCAGTCCACAGGTTTCTGCCATCAAACCTCAGTCAAGTTCCCAGGCCACAGATTTCCAGAATCAAAGCTCAGTCATATTCCCATGACACATGGTTCCAGAATCAAACCTCAGTCATGTTCGCAGGCCACAGGATTCCACAATCAAACCACAGTCATGTTCCCAGGAGAAAGGTGTCCAGAAGCAAACCTCAGTCATATTCCCAGGGAACAGGGTTCCAGAAACAAACCTCAGTCATGTTGCCAGGCCACAGGTTTCCACCATCAAACCTCAGACATATTCCCAAGCCACAGGGTTCCAGAATCAAACCGTTCTCATGTTCCTATGCCACAGGGTTCCAGAATCCACTGATGACATGTTCCTCGGCCAGAGGGTTCCAGAATCCACTGATGTCATGTTCCCCGGCCACAGGGTTCCAGAATCCACTGATGACATGTTCCTCGGCCACAGGGTTCCAGAATCCACTGATGTCATGTTCCCAGGCCACAGGATTCCAGAATAAAACCTCAGTCAAGTTCCCTGTCCACAGGGTTCCAGAACCAAGCCTCAGTCAGGTTCCCAGGGCCCAGAATTCCACAATCTAAACAGATCTCATGTTCCCAGGGCACAGCATTCCAGAATCACGCCTCAATCTTGTTCCTGGCCAAAGGGTTCCAGAATCAAACCAATGTCAAGTTCCCAGGCCATGGGTTTCAAGTATCAGGTCTCAGTCATGTTTCCAGGGCACAGGGTTCTACAATCAAACCTCAGTCATGTTGCCAGTCCACAGATTTCTGCCATCAAACCTCAGTCAAGTTCCCAGGCCACAGATTTCCAGAATCAAACCTCAGTCATATTCCCAGGCCACACTTTTCCAGAATCACGCCTCAGTCATGTTCCCAGGCCACAGGGTTCCAGCAACAATCCTCAGTTATATTCCCAGGCTACAGGGTTCCAGAATAAAACCTCAGTCATGTTCCCAGTCCACAGGGTTCCAGATTCAAACCAATGTCAATTTCCCAGGCCATGCGTTTCAAGTATCAGGTCTCAGTCATGTTTCCATAGCACAGGGTTCTACAATCAAACCTCAGTAATGTTGCCAGTCCACAGATTTCTGCCATCAAACCTCAGTCAAGTTCCCAGGCCACAGATTTCCAGAGTCAAACCTCAGTCATATTCCCAGGCCACAGTTTTCCAGAATCACGCCTCAGTCATGTTCCCTGGCCCCAGGGATCCAGAATCAAACCTCAGTCATGTTGCCAGGCCATAGGATACCACCATCAAACCTCAGTCATATTCCCAGACCACAGGTTTCCACAATCAAACCGATTTCATGTTCCCAGGCAACAGGGTACCAGAATCCAAAGTGATGTCATGTTCCCAGGCCCCAGGATTCCTCAATCTAACATCAGTCATGTTCACAGGCCAATGGTTTCCAAAATCAAACCACAGTCATATTCCCAGGCCACATGGTTCCAGAATCAAACCTCAGTCATGTTCCCAGTCCACAGGATTCCAGAACCAAGCTTTCAGTCAGGTTAACAGGGCACAGTATTCCATAATCTAAACAGATGTCTTGTTCCCAGGCCGCAGGATTCCAGAATCACGCCTCAGTCATGTTCCCAGGCCACAGGGTTCCAGAATCAAACCAATGTCAAATTCCTAGGCCATGGGTCTCCAGTACCAAGCCACAGTCATGTTTCCTGGGCACAGGATTCCAGAATCTCGCCTCAGTCATGTTCCCTGGCCACAGGGTTCCAGAATCAAACCAATGTCAAGTTCCCAAGCCATGGGTTTCAAGTATCAGGTCGCAGTCATGTTTCCAGGGCACAGGGTTCTACAATCAAACCTCAGTCATGTTGCCAGTACACAGATTTCTGCCATCAAACCTCAGTCAAGTTCCCAGGCCACAGATTTCCAGAATCAAAGCTCAGTCATATTCCCAGGCCACACTTTTCCAGAATCACGCCTCAGTCATGTTCCCAGGCCACAGCGTTCCAGAATCAAATCAATGTCAAACTCCTAGGCCATGGGTTTCCACTACCAGGCCACAGTCATGTTTCCAGGGCACAGGGTTCTACAATCAAACCTCAGTCATGTTGCCAGTCCACAGGTTTCTGCCATCAAACCTCAGTCAAGTTCCCAGGCCAAAGATTTCCAATATCAAACCTCAGTCATATTCGCAGGACACATGGTTCCAGAATCAAACCTCAGTCATGTTTGCAGGACCCATGATTCTACAATCAGAACACAGTCATGTTCCCAGCACAAAGGTGTCCAGAATCAAACCTCAGTCATGTTCCCAGGGAACAGGGTTCCAGAAACAAACCTCAGTCATGTTGCCAAGCCACAGGTTTCCACCATCAAACCTCAGACATGTTCCCAGGCCACAGGGTTGCAGAATCAAACCGTTCTCATGTTCCCAGGCCACAGGGTTCCAGAAACCACTGATGTCATGTTCCCAGGCCACAGGATTCCAGAATAAAACCTCAGTCAAGTTCCCTGTCCACAGGGTTCCAGAACCAAGCCTCAGTCAGGTTCCCAGGGCCCAGTATTCCACAATCTAAACAGATGTCATGTTCCCAGGGCACAGCATTCCAGAATCACGCCTCAGTCTTGTTCCTGGCCACAGGGTTCCAGAATCAAACCAATGTCAAGTTCCCAGGCCATGGGTTTCAAGTATCAGGTCTCAGTCATGTTTCCAGGGTACAGGGTTCTACAATCAAACCTCAGTCATTTTGCCAGTCCACAGATTTCTGCCATCAAACCTCAGTCAAGTTCCCAGGCCACAGATTTCCAGAATCAAACTTCAGTCATATTCCCAGGCCACACTTTTCCAGAATCACGCCTCAGTCATGTTCCCAGGCCACAGGGTTCCAGCAACAATCCTCAGTTATATTCCCAGGCTACAGGGTTCCAGAATAAAACCTCAGTCATGTTCCCAGTCCACAGGGTTCCAGAATCAAACCAATGTCAATTTCCCAGGCCATGCGTTTCAAGTATCAGGTCTCAGTCATGTTTCCATAGCACAGGGTTCTACAATCAAACCTAAGTAATGTTGCCAGTCCACAGATTTCTGCCATCAAACCTCAGTCAAGTTCCCAGGCCACAGATTTCCAGAGTCAAACCTCAGTCATATTCCCAGGCCACAGTTTTCCAGAATCACGCCTCAGTCATGTTCCCTGGCCCCAGGGATCCAGAATCAAACCTCAGTCATGTTGCCAGGCCATAGGATACCACCATCAAACCTCAGTCATATTCCCAGACCACAGGTTTCCACAATCAAACCGATTTCATGTTCCCAGGCAACAGGGTACCAGAATCCAAAGTGATGTCATGTTCCCAGGCCCCAGGATTCCTCAATCTAACATCAGTCATGTTCACAGGCCAATGGTTTCCAAAATCAAACCACAGTCATATTCCCAGGCCACATGGTTCCAGAATCAAACCTCAGTCATGTTTGCAGGACCCATGGTTCCACAATCAAACCACAGTCATGTTCCCAGGACAAAGGTGTCCAGAGGCAAAACTCACTCATGTTCCCAGGGAACAGGGTTTCAGAAACAAACCTCAGTCATGTTGCCAGGCCACAGGTTTCCACCATCAAACCTCAGACATATTCCCAAGCCACAGGGTTCCAGAATCAAACCGTTCTCATGTTCCCATGCCACAGGGTTCCAGAATCCACTGATGACATGTTCCTCGGCCAGAGGGTTCCAGAATCCACTGATGTCATGTTCCCAGGCCACAGGATTCCAGAATAAAACCTCAGTCAAGTTCCCTGTCCACAGGGTTCCAGAACCAAGCCTCAGTCAGGTTCCCAGGGCCCAGAATTCCACAATCTAAACATATCTCATGTTCCCAGGGCACTGCATTCCAGAATCACGCCTCAGTCTTGTTCCTGGCCACAGGGTTCCAGAATCAAACCAATGTCAAGTTCCCAGGCCATGGGTTTCAAGTATCAGGTCTCAGTCATGTTTCCAGGGTACAGGGTTCTACAATCAAACCTCAGTCATATTGCCAGTCCACAGATTTCTGCCATCAAACCTCAGTCAAGTTCCCAGGCCACAGATTTCCAGAATCAAACTTCAGTCATATTCCCAGGCCACACTTTTCCAGAATCACGCCTCAGTCATGTTCCCAGGCCACAGCGTTCCAGAATCAAACCAATGTCAAACTCCTAGGCCATGGGTTTCCACTACCAGGCCACAGTCATGTTTCCAGGGCACAGGGTTCTACAATCAAACCTCAGTCATGTTGCCAGTCCACAGGTTTCTGCCATCAAACCTCAGTCAAGTTCCCAGGCCAAAGATTTCCAATATCAAACCTCAGTCATATTCGCAGGACACATGGTTCCAGAATCAAACCTCAGTCATGTTTGCAGGACCCATGATTCTACAATCAGAACACAGTCATGTTCCCAGCACAAAGGTGTCCAGAATCAAACCTCAGTCATGTTCCCAGGGAACAGGGTTCCAGAAACAAACCTCAGTCATGTTGCCAAGCCACAGGTTTCCACCATCAAACCTCAGACATGTTCCCAGGCCACAGGGTTCCAGAATCAAACCGTTCTCATGTTCCCAGGCCACAGGGTTCCAGAAACCACTGATGTCATGTTCCCAGGCCACAGGGTTCGAGAAACAATCCTCAGTTATTTTCGCAGGCTACAGGGTTCCAGAATAAAACCTCAGTCATGTTCCCAGTCCACAGGGTACCAAAACCAAGCCTCAGTCAGATTCCCAGGGCCCAGTATTCCACAATCTAAACAGATGTCATGTTCCCAGGCAACAGGATTCCAGAATCACGCCTCAGTCTTGTTCCTGGCCACAGGGTTCCAGAATCAAACCAATGTCAAATTCCCAGGCCATGGGTTTCAAGTATCAGGTCGCAGTCATGTTTCCAGGGCACAGGGTTCTACAATCAAACCTCAGTAATGTTGCCAGTCCACAGATTTCTGCCATCAAACCTCAGTCAAGTTCCCAGGCCACAGATTTCCAGAATCAAACCTCAGTCATATTCCCAGGCCACACTTTTCCAGAATCACGCCTCAGTCATGTTCCCTGGCCACAGGGATCCAGAATCAAACCTCAGTCATGTTGCCAGGCCATAGGGTACCACCATCAAACCTCAGTCATATTCCCAGACCACAGGTTTCCACAATCAAACCGATTTCATGTTCCCAGGCAACAGGGTACCAGAATCCAAAGTGATGTCATGTTCCCAGGCCCCAGGATTCCTCAATCTAACATCAGTCATGTTCACAGGCCAATGGTTTCCAAAATCAAACCACAGTCATATTCCCAGGCCACATGGTTCCAGAATCAAACCTCAGTCATGTTCCCAGTCCACAGGATTCCAGAACCAAGCTTTCAGTCAGGTTCCCAGGGCACAGTATTCCATAATCTAAACAGATGTCATGTTCCCAGGCCGCAGGATTCCAGAATCACGCCTCAGTCATGTTCCCAGGCCACAGGGTTCCAGAATCAAACCAATGTCAAGTTCCTAGGCCATGGGTTTCCAGTACCAAGCCACAGTCATGTTTCCTGGGCACAGGATTCCAGAATCTCGCCTCAGTCATGTTCCCTGGCCACAGGGTTCCAGAATCAAACCAATGTCAAGTTCCCAAGCCATGGGTTTCAAGTATCAGGTCGCAGTCATGTTTCCAGGGCACAGGGTTCTACAATCAAACCTCAGTCATGTTGCCAGTCCACAGATTTCTGCCATCAAACCTCAGTCAAGTTCCCAGACCACAGATTTCCAGAATCAAAGCTCAGTCATATTCCCAGGACACATGGTTCCAGAATCAAACCTCAGTCATGTTTGCAGGACCCATGGTTCCACAATCAAACCACAGTCATGTTCCCAGGACAAAGGTGTCCAGAAGCAAAACTCACTCATGTTCCCAGGGAACAGGGTTTCAGAAACAAAACTCAGTCATGTTGCCAGGCCACAGGTTTCCACCATCAAACCTCAGACATATTCCCAAGCCACAGGGTCCCAGAATCAAACCGTTCTCATGTTCCCAGGCCACAGGGTTCCAGAATCCACTGATGTCATGTTCCCCGGCCACAGGGTTCCAGAATCCACTGATGTCATGTTCCCAGGCCACAGGATTCCAGAATAAAACCTCAGTCAAGTTCCCTGTCCACAGGGTTCCAGAACCAAGCCTCAGTCAGTTTCCCAGGGCCCAGAATTCCACAATCTAAACAGATCTCATGTTCCCAGGGCACAGCATTCCAGAATCACGCCTCAATCTTGTTCCTGGCCACAGGGTTCCAGAATCAAACCAATGTCAAGTTCCCAGGCCATGGGTTTCAAGTATCAGGTCTCAGTCATGTTTCCAGGGCACAGGGTTCTACAATCAAACCTCAGTAATGTTGCCAGTCCACAGATTTCTGCCATCAAACCTCAGTCAAGTTCCCAGGCCACAGATTTCCAGAGTCAAACCTCAGTCATATTCCCAGGCCACAGTTTTCCAGAATCACGCCTCAGTCATGTTCCCTGGCCCCAGGGATCCAGAATCAAACCTCAGTCATGTTGCCAGGCCATAGGATACCACCATCAAACCTCAGTCATATTCCCAGACCACAGGTTTCCACAATCAAACCGATTTCATGTTCCCAGGCAACAGGGTACCAGAATCCAAAGTGATGTCATGTTCCCAGGCCCCAGGATTCCTCAATCTAACATCAGTCATGTTCACAGGCCAATGGTTTCCAAAATCAAACCACAGTCATATTCCCAGGCCACATGGTTCCAGAATCAAACCTCAGTCATGTTCCCAGTCCACAGGATTCCAGAACCAAGCTTTCAGTCAGGTTCCCAGGGCACAGTATTCCATAATCTAAACAGATGTCTTGTTCCCAGGCCGCAGGATTCCAGAATCACGCCTCAGTCATGTTCCCAGGCCACAGGGTTCCAGAATCAAACCAATGTCAAATTCCTAGGCCATGGGTCTCCAGTACCAAGCCACAGTCATGTTTCCTGGGCACAGGATTCCAGAATCTCGCCTCAGTCATGTTCCCTGGCCACAGGGTTCCAGAATCAAACCAATGTCAAGTTCCCAAGCCATGGGTTTCAAGTATCAGGTCGCAGTCATGTTTCCAGGGCACAGGGTTCTACAATCAAACCTCAGTCATGTTGCCAGTACACAGATTTCTGCCATCAAACCTCAGTCAAGTTCCCAGGCCACAGATTTCCAGAATCAAACTTCAGTCATATTCCCAGGCCACACTTTTCCAGAATCACGCCTCAGTCATGTTCCCAGGCCACAGCGTTCCAGAATCAAATCAATGTCAAACTCCTAGGCCATGGGTTTCCACTACCAGGCCACAGTCATGTTTCCAGGGCACAGGGTTCTACAATCAAACCTCAGTCATGTTGCCAGTCCACAGGTTTCTGCCATCAAACCTCAGTCAAGTTCCCAGGCCAAAGATTTCCAATATCAAACCTCAGTCATATTCGCAGGACACATGGTTCCAGAATCAAACCTCAGTCATGTTTGCAGGACCCATGATTCTACAATCAGAACACAGTCATGTTCCCAGCACAAAGGTGTCCAGAATCAAACCTCAGTCATGTTCCCAGGGAACAGGGTTCCAGAAACAAACCTCAGTCATGTTGCCAAGCCACAGGTTTCCACCATCAAACCTCAGACATGTTCCCAGGCCACAGGGTTGCAGAATCAAACCGTTCTCATGTTCCCAGGCCACAGGGTTCCAGAAACCACTGATGTCATGTTCCCAGGCCACAGGATTCCAGAATAAAACCTCAGTCAAGTTCCCTGTACACAGGGTTCCAGAACCAAGCCTCAGTCAGGTTCCCAGGGCCCAGTATTCCACAATCTAAACAGATGTCATGTTCCCAGGGCACAGCATTCCAGAATCACGCCTCAGTCTTGTTCCTGGCCACAGGGTTCCAGAATCAAACCAATGTCAAGTTCCCAGGCCATGGGTTTCAAGTATCAGGTCTCAGTCATGTTTCCAGGGTACAGGGTTCTACAATCAAACCTCAGTCATTTTGCCAGTCCACAGATTTCTGCCATCAAACCTCAGTCAAGTTCCCAGGCCACAGATTTCCAGAATCAAACTTCAGTCATATTCCCAGGCCACACTTTTCCAGAATCACGCCTCAGTCATGTTCCCAGGCCACAGGGTTCCAGCAACAATCCTCAGTTATATTCCCAGGCTACAGGGTTCCAGAATAAAACCTCAGTCATGTTCCCAGTCCACAGGGTTCCAGAATCAAACCAATGTCAATTTCCCAGGCCATGCGTTTCAAGTATCAGGTCTCAGTCATGTTTCCATAGCACAGGGTTCTACAATCAAACCTAAGTAATGTTGCCAGTCCACAGATTTCTGCCATCAAACCTCAGTCAAGTTCCCAGGCCACAGATTTCCAGAGTCAAACCTCAGTCATATTCCCAGGCCACAGTTTTCCAGAATCACGCCTCAGTCATGTTCCCTGGCCCCAGGGATCCAGAATCAAACCTCAGTCATGTTGCCAGGCCATAGGATACCACCATCAAACCTCAGTCATATTCCCAGACCACAGGTTTCCACAATCAAACCGATTTCATGTTCCCAGGCAACAGGGTACCAGAATCCAAAGTGATGTCATGTTCCCAGGCCCCAGGATTCCTCAATCTAACATCAGTCATGTTCACAGGCCAATGGTTTCCAAAATCAAACCACAGTCATATTCCCAGGCCACATGGTTCCAGAATCAAACCTCAGTCATGTTTGCAGGACCCATGGTTCCACAATCAAACCACAGTCATGTTCCCAGGACAAAGGTGTCCAGAGGCAAAACTCACTCATGTTCCCAGGGAACAGGGTTTCAGAAACAAACCTCAGTCATGTTGCCAGGCCACAGGTTTCCACCATCAAACCTCAGACATATTCCCAAGCCACAGGGTTCCAGAATCAAACCGTTCTCATGTTCCCATGCCACAGGGTTCCAGAATCCACTGATGACATGTTCCTCGGCCAGAGGGTTCCAGAATCCACTGATGTCATGTTCCCAGGCCACAGGATTCCAGAATAAAACCTCAGTCAAGTTCCCTGTCCACAGGGTTCCAGAACCAAGCCTCAGTCAGGTTCCCAGGGCCCAGAATTCCACAATCTAAACATATCTCATGTTCCCAGGGCACTGCATTCCAGAATCACGCCTCAGTCTTGTTCCTGGCCACAGGGTTCCAGAATCAAACCAATGTCAAGTTCCCAGGCCATGAGTTTCAAGTATCAGGTCTCAGTCATGTTTCCAGGGTACAGGGTTCTACAATCAAACCTCAGTCATATTGCCAGTCCACAGATTTCTGCCATCAAACCTCAGTCAAGTTCCCAGGCCACAGATTTCCAGAATCAAACTTCAGTCATATTCCCAGGCCACACTTTTCCAGAATCACGCCTCAGTCATGTTCCCAGGCCACAGCGTTCCAGAATCAAACCAATGTCAAACTCCTAGGCCATGGGTTTCCACTACCAGGCCACAGTCATGTTTCCAGGGCACAGGGTTCTACAATCAA